>NW_022605659.1:0-69447 GCF_008692025.1 Phocoena sinus | reverse complement strand
AATAAGAGTCATGAACAAATCATTTGCTATAATTTGTATTCTCAAACATTCTTGAAAACCATAGGCAAATCCAGTATATATCTTTTAAATTTACAAAAGAAAGACTAAATGGAGTAAGGCAAACCAAAAATTGATCAACTTTGACTTTAGCTCTCTGTCTGTCTTATCTACCTTATCTCTCCATCTAGCTACCTAGCTATATCTTCTGATCCTATTTTAGCGTGGTGTTCTTCCATGTTTCCAAGGATATTCTTATCCTAAAGTGATGTTATTCTTGTTCTGGACCACAAAAGTGATTTAAGGATTTCCAATTCGTATTTCAAAAAACAAAATTCTTACTCCTAAATCTGACAAACAGCAATAAGTGTGTGATCCATGTCATTCATATACTTATATTCTGAATCTAAATAAACTTTCTGTTGAAAGGAACACCAATTAAAAATGCAGGAAAAAAGTCAACAGGTTATTTAAGCATATCAGGAACACTGGTTAACAGGCTTTTCCTACCACAAAGTGAAGAATGGGTGGGCTTCAGACCTCACTAGGGGTGTGAGGAGAGGCTGGATGTGGCCCTGGAACGCACACGGCAGTGGCAGTAGTGCCAGCCCTGGCTGCAGCCCTGGCTCGGGCTCTCTCTCCCTCATCTCTCAAAGCCTCTTCATTGTGGGGTGGGAGGGCAGTGGGGACCGTATCATGGATCTTGGCCAGAACCTCCAGCACTTTCATCTTGCTGGTTTCAGCGTGGGCTCTCGGGCCCCACAGGAACTCAGAGCATGGCGGATCGCTGCTGGGCACCTGGCGGTACTCCAGGCACCTTTCCTGCACCAAATCTTCTGTGATAACCTTCCTGGGCTCCACCAAGATGAAGTGCCTCCTCCCATCAAAAACACCCAAAATATTCAGGAATTCCCAGATCTCCTCCTCAGAGGCGCGGTCGCCATGCAAGAAGATCACACCGAGGAGAGGCATCAGGGGCCCATTCTTCCGAAACCGCCCGCCACTGCTCCGACGCCCATCATCGGTGAGATCTAGCTTGCCGACCAGGGCATAGGAATGACTGTTGGGCTTGACTTCCTTCAATTCTAGGCCAAAGACCAGCTCCATGCACTCGGAGGCTCTCCTGGGGATCTCAGGGAAGTGCTCCCTATACCTTTTGTTGACAATCTTCAGCTTTTCTCCCTTTTTAATGGGCTGCTTTATCTTATATTTATACAGCATGAACTGCACCAACATCCCTGCCTTCCTGGTTACAAGATCCTTTCCAGGATCACTGGAGGTTGAGGCCTGGGAGGAATTTTTACTTTCCTCAACTTGGCCCTTGGCACGTACATCATATCCTGGGCATGAAACCCCTGCAGCACGAGAGCTAGTGGCTGGGGCTCCCTGAGGCTCCTGGCGAGTGCCAGCAGCAGCGGAGCTCTGGGGAGTACCCTGAGAAACAGAAGCGGGTGAGGAAGTGGTCTCTTCTACCCCTGCTGTGGTGGCCTGAGCATTAAGACCTTGGGTCTCACCTCTGTTACGGCGGCGTTCCTCACGAGCACGGAGCTTACTCTTCTGACCACGAGGCATGGTGGCTATGGTCAGGGACAGCAGACAGGAGTGTGGGCCAATGACAGGTGATTTGGACACCTGGAGGCTGGAGAATGAGGTGACATGAGCACCTTAAAGTGGGGAGATTCCACCTTGGCTTTATCAAAGGCTGCCTCTGCAAGTTTCCTTGAGGGCACTGCTCTGGGAACCCACAAGGCTCCTGTTTTCCCGGTCAGCCTGTCCTCCCAGAATCCCATAGAGGAACCACAGAGGCCTTAGAGTTTTACTCTGCATCCTATCAGCCCTGCCTTGGATTTACTCAGGTGACAACAGGTGCTGGCAGTGGGGTCCTCTCGGTTCATCTTCAATATTATCATGTCAGGTCTCGGCAGAGCCTGGGCACCCTCCCCGCTGCTACTCTTCAGCTGACACCTCAAACCTCCCTGCGATCCAGGAGAAGGAAGTGAAGGGGTGCCTCAGTCCACCTCCCTGCCAGGGGACACCAGAGCTGCGAGCTCAGTAGGGTCCCTCCTATCCTGAGTTCGTTGCGATCATCATTCGAGGTCCTCACCTTGGCTCCTTAAAAGGCTTGGAACCACTCTCCATTTGCTGACTGGTGGATGCACCTTCAGACTGAGGACCTCACCTCTCTTAGACGTGATATAAAGAAGTGAGCAGACGCTCTACCTGACAGTCCTTCCCAGAGATGTCTTGGGCTGAAATCCAAGGGTTGGGCTGGACACTTTGAGTCCTCACTCGGGTTCCTCAGTTGGGCTCCTGGTAGAGAAGCTCAACTTTTGCCTGAATGATGCCTATATGATAGTAAGAGCCAACCAGCCTGTGTCCCAATAGGAGGAAGTGAAGATGACCGTATCTAACTAAACGTGGTCTCCCAAGAATGAAAGCTGTTGCAGGCAGGTTGAAGTCCTTGTGGTCCCACACAAGATCCCAATTCAAGGTCTAAATGTGCCTCCTGATAGGGTCTAAGATTTCTCCCTCTGCTGACATGGGACCACTCTCCTCAGACCAAGACCCTTATTTCCCTGTTCGCCTGTAGTGGGAACTGATGGGCATTTCTGCCTGACATCTATGCTTGAGGTCTCCCAGGGATGCTAATAGTGAGGATTCTTTGTGGCCTGAATGCTTTCATGTGGGACATCCCCACAGTCCTCAAGGCTCTCACCATGACACCTGGCATAACCTGAAATCCTCCCTTGCCGACCCGAGGCTGCCCCCTTTGACCTGGTCTCTCACCTCCCTGAGATGTCCTGGGAATAAGTGAATGCAACTCATGTCAAAATACCCAATTCTCCCAAGCCTGAAAACAGGGCTGGTGCGTTATGCTGCCCCGTTTCTTGTGGGAGGGGCCCCCATCCTCACTCGGTGTCACAACCATGAATGCTGTTGAGGACTAGGTCCCTTTGCTGAATTGGGCTTATTCCATTAGACCAAGGCTCTCACCTCCCTGAGACCATCTCCAGAGGAGATGAGGGGGCACCACAGCCTGCCAGCTCCGCCCGGAACCTCCTCTCCTGAGTTTGGGAGTCATGAGGTAGCCCTCATTTCCCTCCGTCACTGGAGGGGAATTTAGGTCACTCAACATCTGTCTACCTTGCTAGGGCCTCCTAGAGCTGAGAGCAGGGGCACTGCTCAGTGTGGCCCGCTTTGGGGGCCGAGGTCTGCTCACTAGCACTCAAGGCCCTCATCTAGGACTTAGATCTTCTCCATTTGTAGAATCAGCGCTACTCTCACAGACCAAGGCCTTCTGCCTGAGACATCCTAGGCCGAATTCAGCCCGATAGCTCTGCTGGGGCCTCCAAGAACAAGATCGCAGGGGTGGGATGCAGGTGGGTCACCTTTGTTATGGGGGGAGGGGGGAGGGAAGGTCCCGCAGGCTACACTCAGGTCCTCACCGTGGCTCCGGACGAGTCCTGAAAACCCACGCTTGGCTGAACAACCGCCGCGGCTCCCGGTCAGGCTCCTCGCTTCTGAAGCGGAAGTCGGGGGGGGAGCCGCATCCGGCGCGGCGTGGGGTCTCCGAGGGGTGACGGCAGGGGCAGGACTCTGCGGGGACACCCACTGGTCAGGGGTCAGGGGTCAGCGGTCCCTGCGTCCTGCTGGTGCCGTCTATCAGAGCCTGGGAACCCCTCCCTCTATGGTCCCGAGTCCTCCAGCCTCCAAACAAAGCCCTCACCTCCCCGAGGCCCTAGCTGGGGGAAGTCAGGGAGCTGAAATTCATAGAGCAAGCCAGTAGGTTAGAAACTCAGATGTTATAGTCTTGAGTCCAAGGTCTGTATAGCAGGGCAGGCATACTGGAAACTCAGGCGGGGTTTCTGTGTTGCAGTCCTTTTTTTTTAATATTTATATATTTATTTTGGCTGCGCCGGGTCCTCGTTGTGGCATGCGGGATCTTTAGTCGCGGCATGGGAACTCTTACTTGCAGCATGCATGCGGGATCTAGTTCCCTGACCAGGGATCGAACCGGGGCCCCCGGAATTGGGAGCACGGAGTCTTAGCCACTGGACCACCAGGGAAGTCCCTGTGTTGCAGTCTTGAGGCTGAAATCCTTCAGGAAACCTCAGTCCTTGGTCTTGGGGCCCTCCACTGATTGCACGAGGCCCAGTCACACTATGGGTGGTAATCTGCTTTACTCAAAGCCTACAGATGGAACTATTAATCGCATCTAAAAAATACCTTCACAGTGGACATCCAGACTGATAACTGACTAAACAACTGTGCAGCACAGCCGAGCTAAGATGGCATACAAAATTAAGAGGTGGGAATGATAGGGAGGAATCTAGACTTGGAAATACGATGCTGCCACTAACTGGGACAAAGAATACAGGAAGAGGACGAATGAGGTTGGGGAAAAAAATCATGTGTTTATATTTTTTCACACTGACTTTGAGATATCCTTGAATCAGTCATCGTTGGATTTATGTTTAAAGCTTCGTGGGTAGGTCAGGGCTTGGGATAATAGATCTGGAAGTTAGCAGCAGATAGTTTGCAGTTAGAACTGGAGGAGTGGATGAAGTTACCTGGGGATAGTGGTGGGGAGGAAAAAAAAATAGTGGACCAGATATGGTAACTTGGGGAGCACCAGTTCCCCAAGGGGTGACGGAAAAGAAGTCCATTGAGGAGGCAGAGAAAAAACAGGTTGAGAGGTAGAAGAACCAGGACAGGGCAGTGTCTTAAAAACTGTAGCAGACAGTGCTGTGCTCGCCAAACCCAATTCTATATTCCTTCTTCTCAGGCACACGGAAAGCTCCATTTTTCAGACCCCTTGAGGCTAACCGAGGATTTATGACCGGTTTCAGCCAATGAAATGGGAGAAGCAGTGATGGGTTTGGCTGAATCAGAGAAGAGCCCTTTAGAGACTCTCTGTCCACTCTCCCCTGCCTCAGTGAATAGGTAAGCCCCAGAGAAAACCCCCAAATGCCCCCTCCCTCCCCCATACCCACTGAACATGTAGTGTGGTTGAGAAATAAACCTTTGTTGTGGTAAAACACTGAGATTTCAGGATTAATTTGACACTCTAACATAACCTAGCTTATCTTGACTAATACAGAAGCCAAGGCAGTAGAATATTCTGCAAAGGAGAGAACAGTCACAACAGTCTCACACGCATCAGTGTTCCTGAAAAGAGACCTCTTCCATGGATTCCCAAATGTGGAATAATTAAGCCAATAAGTCCAAACAATTTAGGGGGTCTCTCAATCATAACAGTCTGACAGGGAACCTGCATTGTCTTTTGGCTTTAGCAAACAAATGTGCTCATCAGGTCAATAAAATGTAGAGTTAACTTGAATTGGACATTGACATCACAACACATATACACATTACAGTGGACTAGTCTTGTGGTTTGGCTTGAACTCTTGAGGTGATGACATAAATTCTGATTGAATTATCTTTGCCTTAGTTCTCCATTTATGTTTTGCAAAAAGAGTGTTCTTAGTATTTCCCCTTCGTACAAGAGACCCCAATTTATAAACAACTTTCTCCTATATATTTAGTTACGAAGTTGATTGTTTAGCGTTCTGGGTGCCCTCTCCCAAGTGGAAAGAAACGATAAAGGATGATTAGCTTCCCAGGCCATATCCCACCACCTACAGTGCAGCCAGACTAGACATGCACATTATTCCAGGACATAATTATGACTTATGTTATTGATTCTACTCAATGAGAAGCAAACTAAATGTCATTTTACATAAGGCACAACAATAGAGTCAAGCAGGAAGCTGTGCCAGATATATATGCATTATACTTGAAAAAGGAGAATACCAAATTCCAAAAGTACGTTGATGTAAACTAAAGGAGGTCCAACTGGCCTAAATGCACACATCTAATCATAGATTCCACATATCTGTATAAATAAAAATGAAATCTCTGATGAGACTAGTAATTATGACATAAAATGTTCCAGCTAGAAAACATTAAGCTAAAAAAATCACTTAAAAACTATAAAATAGGGCTTCCCTGGTGGCGCAGTGGTTGAGAGTCCGCCTGCCGATGCAGGGGACACGGGTTCGTGCCCCGGTCTGGGAGGATCCCACATGCCGCGGAGCGGCTGGGCCCGTGAGCCATGGCCGCTGAGCCTGCGCGTCCGGAGCCTGTCCTCCGCAACGGGAGAGGCCACAACAGTGAGAGGCCCGCGTAACGCATAAAAAAAAAAAAAAAAAAAAAAAACTATAAAATATACATGAAAACAATGCTTTGATTAGGCAGCATTTCCAATGTATTACGGTCCTTCTTCCACATATTACTCTCAAATGAGATCATCACAATCTCTTTTCTTCTCAGATTTATAGAAATTACATTAAGAGGTATCCTTGGATACCAAACAATCCTTAAATCTCACTTAGTCCAAGATGTGGTCAAAGCTGAGTTCCTCAGTTCTTCACTGCTTAGCTATTTACTAATGATAAAACATAAAATCTCTCTCTTTTGAATTACCTCATTTATCCTATACAAATGGGGAGTGAAGTATTAAGGCTAATAAATTTTTCTGATAACCATGGCTTGTATTTAAACATTAATACTTTTTATTGACCTAATTAATATTAATGGAAATCATCCGATAGTGCTTTAGGGCCTACAGATGTGACAGATTCCCTCTCAGAAGGTTAGTATTTCTACATTGTAGTTTTTAAGTGTTAAGGTTATCTATAGGGCCCATATTCTTCCTGTATTAAATGTCAATTAATCCTTCAATGAAAACTCAGCAAAATGCTTTGATAATAAAATAATAGTTAACACATATATAACGCTTATGAATTCGTGGGCACCGTGCTGAATGCCCTACACTTAATTCTCAGAATAATCTTATAGTTAGGTATTACTATCATCACAATTTTACAGATAAGAAAAGAGGCACAAAGAGGTTACGGAATTTACCCAAGATTACACAACTAGTAAATGGTAGCGCTGGGATTGAAAGACCGGGTGTCTGGCTCCAGAATCTCATGCTCTTACGAACTACATATTGCCTTTCTAGGTGGTGTGAGATAAACATGCTCCAGAACTATGTTGAAACTCATGAACTATCAGGAACTTATCCTCTGATATAAAATTTCTCTTTATCAATCCACCAGCTGGAGAGAGAACAGTCTATAGGTAATCTTTTTGTTTTCATTCTGTAGGAGAAATAATCATGCGTCACTTCACTCTTCTTTTGTAAATTATTTGCTTATTTTTCCCATTTTAAAGGCTTCCCTAACGTCTGTAATTAGAATTTCCCATGCCTTTTGAAGTTTATTTTTCTTAACCTTAAAAGTATTTTTAGGAATAGTATGTGCTCCCTGTGGAAGACAAAGAACATAAAAAATTAAAATATGAACTGCTAGCCCTTGATGTACTTATTAGTAAACTTCCACTGCCCAATGAAGAGCCACAAAACTTAGCATCCTAACACAACAACTGTTTGTTCTCACAGATCTACAGGTTGGCTGAGGGGCTCTACTTCACGCTGTAGCTTAGGACCAGAGGGCTGGCTGGGACCTTTTCTAACGGTGATGACAGCTTTAAAAAGTGAGGTGGGTCTTATAAGTGCTGTCACAGAAAGATCTTGCATTCACTTCCATTAAGTTACAAGAGCAAGTCACAGAACAACATGTACACTGTGGCCCCTGTGTGTTAAAAATTCAACACATTTTTGTAGCACATCTATGTACAAAGAAGCCTCAAATCAGCTTTAGAATGACACACACCAGACAGTTAATTGTGGTTACTTCTGAAAAGGGGGCTGAATTTTCGAGCAATGTTGTAAGGGGGGAGTTTGTGATTTAGGTGTGTAAGAAGTTTTTATAAGAAGAGTATATATGCTATGATTAGCTCTGTCATTAAAACATTTAAATGAGCCTAAGAGTAGAAATAGTAGTTGTGTATCACTCGGATTAAGTAACTGCTAACTGATGCAACAGAGAAAACCTGATATCTGAATGACTTAACACAACAAAAGTCTGTTTCTTGTGCACATAAAATCTGATGAAGGTTGGCAGAGGCTCACCGCTCACAGATGACTCCGAGATCCCGGCTATGTACATCACGTGGCTCCACACCTCAACACGGGCTCTCTCTGTTTGCTGCTGAATGGAAGAGAAAGCACAGAGGTGCCATACTGACTCCCTCGTGCCTTGGTCTGGAGGTGACCCTTCCTAATTACAAGTGGACTGGGAATATAGTCTCCCCAGGAACCCAGGGAGAGCAAGACAGGATGTGGATGAGGTTTGCAGTCTCCCATAAACTGGTGTATAGTATGTGCTCAATAAAGAGCGACTATTGCAATTGCTTATGACAACAACCCTCTTAGTTAGTTGGAGGAGTTTCTGAGAAGGCCAAATTTACCTTGAAATTCACCAATTTTTTTCTTGTGCATACTATGTAAGACGTGTTTTCAAATATAGGATCCCATCTAATTTCCAAAAGTACCCTGTACATCTCAGCAGAGAGGGCTTTCACCAGTACCTTTCTGCATTGCCAATTGCAATAACCTGTGTAATCTCAGTAGGCTGGAAATTTTCTCCTAACTTTTGGTTGCACGGTCAAAATCACAGCCACCCACCACCTGACTGAACATACCTGAACACCCGAACAGGTGCAATTAAGCATACTGAACAAACAGCATCTCCCCTGGGACAGACACAGACAAGAATTACTGGGAGGATGGTGAATTATTCTTCCTTGTTATTCAAAGCTAGCATGTCTGCCAAAGAACCATTTTCCACCTCCAAGAAGGACTCCAAGATGGGATTTTAGGAATTCAGCCTCAGCAGATGTTTGTTTACACAGTGATTTCCTTGGTCCCTCCTCCTTTACCACTTAGGAAGAAGGCTTTGGTTTTTGGACCCCTTAATTAAGTTCACTCATCAGTGTATGGATTCAGTGGCCAGATTCAAAGAAGACACTGCATTAAAATCCTACTGCAAATATCACGTTGTTTCAAACAAGGCCTCCCTAGCCTTGGGGTTATAAGCCAAGGCCCTGTAGAGTCCACACCAAATCAGAGTCTCGTCACCAGCAGGCTTGCAAACACCGAGAATGTGGTGGAGGCACCCAGTGGGGATGAGGAGGTGTGTAAACGTCACTGTCTGAAGTGAACAGATACATGGAAAGGGCAGCTGCTGTCCCAGGGGTCCACGGTGACGAACGGGATCTGCGGGGAGTCGGGATGCTCCGACTCAGGGGAGGGCAAGGCATATGGGCTGTCTGTTCCTCCGGGAGCTGAGTGCAGCCTCCAGAGGAAGATGCAGAGGAGAGCTGGCCAGCAGGTCAGCTTCCAGTCTGGACACAAGGGCACACTGGGGAAGACCCAGGGGCAGGGCGCTGTGATGCCGGAAAGTGCTGGGACTGGACACCCGTGCCGGGACCGGGGCAATCAGCTCTCAGGGAAGCCTGGGGCGAGGGGCAGGAGGATCCTAGGTAAACGAAGCCCACAGACAATCCCCAGATGGTGTCTGATTCTCGTGTTCACCTTCCTTCTTTAGGCCTGCTCTTAATATTTTGGCTACAAGTTCCTCTTTCTTATTGCCTGAGAGACGTCACGGAGCAGTGAAAGGAGAAATGGATTAAGAGACAGAAGGGCTGCCTCAGGCTGGGAGGAGTGGAACAGTACGGGCTCTGGAGGAATTCAGACTGGGCTGTACTCCCGGTTCTGTCACTTTACCAGTCCAGAGAATACTGCAAGTTCTTTGTCTGCCAAGTGGGTTTGATAAGCCTCATCTTATAGAACTGTCGGAACATATGTGATATATGTAAAGCACCTGGCACAGTGGCTGGCGATGTCTGGGTCTTTCGTGCATGGCAGTTATTACGATGCTTGTTTTCATACCAGAAGAGACTGGTCTTCTCTGTCCTAGAGATACCCTCATCTCTAGGAATTTTTCATTTTATCCAGGAGATGTCAGAGACTATGCGGGCCTCTAGGACAAAGAAAGCTGAATTAACCAAAGTGGTCCTTAGCAAGTAACCCTGAGCACATTTTCCCTATCAGAGAGTATGTTGTTTCATTTGTGGAGGCAGGGGTTTCACCAGGATGCAAATCAAACCTTATAGAATCTGTGTCAAGGACCAATAATTCCCCTGCCTCCCAAACCCGCGCCCCCCCCCCCCCCACCGATTTTCACGTGTTTCATCACCACCAAAATCTGGGCCCATTTAGGAGTTCTGCCAGATTACACTCAAAACAAACAAATCTCATATATTAACGCATATATGTGGAATCTAGATAACTGGTACAGTTGAACCTCTTTGCAGGGTGGGAACAGAGACGCAGACATAGAGAACGGACACGTGGACACGGGGGAAGGGGGGGTGGGATGAATTGGGAGATTAGGATTGACCTATGTACACTACCATGTGACAAATAGATAGCTAGTGGGAATGTGCTGTACAGCACAGGGAGCTCAGCTTGGTGCTCTGTGACCACCTAGATGGGTGGGGGGAAGTCCAGCAGGGAGGGGATATATGTATACGTGGAGCTGATTCACTTCGTTGCACAGCAGAAACTAATACAACATTGTAAAGCAGTTACACTCCAATTAAAAAACCCCGATAACTAATTAATGGAGCGGGCTGGGGCTCCTCCAGCCCAGGGCACAGCGTGCCAGCACAGGGGCTTCTCAGCATCCCACCCCAAAGGAGACAATATGCATAAAACACCTGGTTTATTTGGGCACTGTGTTCACCTGCACCGGGGCAAAAGCACTGGACCCCTGCTCACCATTATCACAGCCTCATCTAGCCCGCCATGCAGCCAACTTAAAATTACCTCCCAAGGAGGGATTTGCAAAATAACCAAACCTCAAAGTGCTCTGGCTAAGAGAATTTATACTTCACTGCTCTCATCTGGACTCTCTCCCCACCATCCTCACTGGGTTTTTTCATCACACCACCTTCCTTATATAACAGCTGCTCTTATACACTCAACATCTACAGGCAGGTGCAAGGTCTTTTTTATCTTAGCATCATCACTACCAGCACAGAACCTTCCAAAGAGCAGATGCTCAATTACAGATGGGAATCAATGAGGCACTGGGTGAGGAATGTAATTTATTACTATCTAATTTTGTCGGCATTCTTGAATAAGCTAAGGACATCTAGGTGTATATCTTTGAATTTTACAAAGAGAAAGACAAAGGTGAATGAGACAAACCAAAATTTGACTAAACTTTACTTTTCATTTTAAAACCACAGCATTCTTTCACATTTCCAAGAAAATTCCTATTCCAAAGCCATATTATCTCAGTCCGGAACGCCAGAAAGATGCAAGGAGTTTTCACATCGTACTACACACTACCTAAACTCTTACGCTTAAACCTGATAAACAACAACAAATATGTGATCCATGTCATTTATAAACTTGGATTCTGAATCTAAAGAAACATTCTAGTAAAAGAAACAACATTTGAAAGATACTAGTGTAAAACAGGAACACAAAGAAGATATATATTATGATCTTTCCAGCCCCAGCTTAGCCTCTCACTACTGAAAAGGTTGGCAGCGTTGGTCAAACACAAAGTGAAGAAGCTGCCTCAGACCTCACTAAGGGTGGGAGGAACTGCTAGACATGACCTTGGAAGGCACACTGGCCTTGACACGAGTACCAGCCCTGGCTGCAGCTCTGGCTCGGGCTCGGGCTTGGGCTCTCTCTTCCTCATCTTTCAGAGCCTCCTCATAGAGATCTGGTAAGGCACTGGGGACGGTACCAGCCACCTTGGCCATGAACTCCAGGACTTTCATCTTGCTGGTTTCAGCGTGGGCTCTCCGGCCCCACAGGAGCTCACAGCACGGGAGATTGCCGTCGCGCACCTGACGATACACCAGGTACTTTTCTTGCACCAGATCTTCTGTGATAAGCTTCCTGGGCTCCCCAAAGATTATGTGACACCTTCCAACATAAACACCCAAACCATTCAGGAATTCCCAGACCTCCTCCTCAGAGGCGCGGTCGCCATGCACGAAGATCACACCGAGGACAAGCATCAGAAGCCCATTCTTCTGAAACCGCCCGCCACTGCTCTGACGCCCGTCGTCGCTGACATGTAGCTTGCTGACAAGGGCATAGGAATCACCACCCGGCTTGACTTCCTTCAACTCAAGACCAAAGACCAGCTGAACGCACTCAGCAACTCTCCTGAGGATCTCAGGGAACTTCCTCTTGTACCTTTTGTTCACAAGCTTCAGCAAGTCTGCCTTTATAACGGGCTCTTCCATTGTATACTTCTCCAGCAGGAATTGTATCAACATTCCCACCTTCTTGATCAGAGGATCTCTCTGAAAGCTCTCACCGGAGGCTGAGGCCTGGGAGGAATTTTCCCTTGCCTTAACCCGGCCCTTGGCACGCACATCAGATCCTGGGCCTGAAACCCCTGCATCACAAGAGCTAGTGGCTGGGGCTCCCTGAGGCTCCTGGCGAGTGCCAGCAGCAGGGGAGCTCGGGGGAGTACCCCGAGAAAGAGAAGAGGGGGACGAGGGCGACTCTTCTCTCTGTGCTGCAGTGGCCTGAGCACCCCCGAGATTCTGGGTCTCCCTCCGGGCCTGGCGGCGCTTCTCACGGGCACGGAGCTTACTCTTCTGCCCCCGAGGCATGACTATGGGCAGGGACAGCAAGCGGGGGAGTGGGCAGGAGAGCAGGTGATGCTGGAACCTGGAGGAGGGAAGGTGAGAGGGTGTGAGCACCTTCAGCAGGGAGGTCCCACCCTGACTTGAAGAACGCCGCTCTGCACGTTTCCTTGAGGGCACTGCTCTAGGAACCACTAGGCTCTTGTTCTTGGTCAGCCTGTCCCCTGAGAACCCAGCGTATGAAGCGAGAGTGAGTGAGCCTCAGGCTACAGCCTGCCAGCCCTGCCTGTGGCTGACGGCGGTGACCACGGATCCTGGTAGGGTAGGCCCTCTCTGGGTTCCAAGGGTCCCTTTCGTTCACAAACAGGATTGCCACATCGACTCTTGGTAGGGCCGGGGCCTCTTTCCTGTGCTGCTCTAAAGGTGACACCTCAAAGCCCCCTGGGGCCCACGAAAAGGAACTGCGTCATGGACACTGTCGGGGTGCACAGCGCTGACAGTTGTGTGGGGCCTGCTCTGTCCTGAACTCGTTGGTCCTCAACCATTCAGCGTCCTCATCTTGTCGATACCAAGGGTCTGGGACCCCTCCTGCTGCCCCTGGTGTGGCACCTTCAGACGAAGGATCTCGTCTCCCTTAGAAATGATACAAAGAAATGAGGAGCCTCCACCTGACAACCATGCTCTGGGCCTTCAAGGGCTGAGCAGAGGCCTGGGCAGGACTCTTTATTATGCCTTTGATTCGGTGGAAGGGGGGTCGTCATTCACAGTCCCCACTGGGTCTCCTGGGAGGATCTGGGGGCGCCTTTCTCTCTTGACTTGAGGACATTTCCTCCCAGTAAGGCCCACAGCTCCCTGAGACCGAACAGTGGAAGTGAGGATGGCCTTACCTGGCCACAGCGCCCCTAGTCTCCAGAGGCTGAAAGCCGCAACAGGCAGGCTGAGGCCCTATAACGTGTGGTCCTCCCTCACGGTCCCCATTTCTCACTCAGGGGAGGGTCTACGGTTCCTCCCTCTGCTGACCCATCACACCAAGATGCTGACTTCCCTGTGAGTTCCGAGTGGGGAATTGATGGGCACTTCTGCCTCACATCTGTTTGGGTTTGGGATTCCTCCCTCCACTGACCCGAATCTACATGCCTCAGGCCAAAGCACTCACCTCCTTGAGTAGCTAGAAGAGAAGTCGGGGGCTCCGCATCCCGGCTACCTTATCTGGGGACTCCCAGGTCTGAGAGCAGGGCTGCTGATTTTTGCAGTTCCCTGTTTTCACGAGAGGTCTGCTTACTAACACTGATGGGCCTACCTCTGCTTCTTTTAGGGCCAAGTCTCCTCCCTAAGCTTAATGGGGTTGCCTTATCTATCTCTCCATCCATCCATCCATCCATCCATCCAACTACCTGTTGTTTTACATTTCACACCCATTACGCATTTACTTCGTAAGTGGTAGTTTGTATCTCTTAATTGTCCTCACCTAATTTCTCTCCTCCCCCCAACCACGTTTGCTCTCTGTATCTATAACTGTCTCTGTTCTGTTGTTTGTTCATTTGTTTTGTTTTTCAGCTTCCACGTGTAAGTGAAATCATACAGTAATCATACAGTTTTTCTCTGTCTGACTTATTTCACTTAGCGTACATAACACCCTCTTGGTCCACGCCCCCGCCCTTTCTTTTTGGCTGCACCATGTGGCATGTGGGATCTTAGCTCCCCTACCAGGGATCGAAGGTGCGCCCCCTGCAGTGGAAGCGAGGAGTCTTAACCACTGGACCGCCAGGGAAGTCCTGCCCCCTTTCCGTAAAGGCCTTTCTCTACCCGAACGTCCCCTAGCCCCCAACCCCACTTCCCACCCCAGGCAGAAATGAGGGGTTCTCTCAGCCTGAATTCCTCTAGAGCATCGCACGAGTGAAGGCGGGAGGGGGCCCCGTGCAGTCACGCCTTTCGGAAGGAGGGACCCTCGTCAGCTCTGAAGGTCCCACTTTTCACCTGCTGGGGACAAGACTACACCCTTTGCCTAAGAAGCCGCCCCCTCTAGACAAAGGCCCTCCACTCTCTGAGGCCCTCCAGACGGCAACTCCTCTGGCATATAGGTCAGATCAGGGTCCCACGCTGCTGATGGCAGGCAGGGGCGGGAGGCGGGGGGTCACCTTTGTTATGGGGGGAGGGGGGAGGGAAGGTCCCTGCAGGCTACATTCAGGTCCTCACCGTGGCTCCGGACGAGTCCTGAAAACCCACGCTCGGACGAACAGACGCCGCGGCTCCCGCTCGGGCTCCTGGCTCGGGCTCCTCGCTTCCGAATCGGAAATCAGGGGGAGCCGCATCCGGCGCTGCGTGGGGTATCCGAGGGCTGACGGTAGGGGCGGGACTCTGTGGGGACGCCCACTGTTCGGGGTTCAGCGGCCCCTGCGTCCTGCCGGTGCCGTCTATCAGAGCCCGGGACCCCTCCCTCTATGGTCCCGGGTCCTCCAGCCTCCGAACCAAGCCCTCACCTCCCCGAGGCCCTAGTGGGGGGAAGTCAGGGCGCTGCTCCGACCACCTCTGCCTGACAAGACGGGCGCCACCCTGTGAGCCTCCCTCCTTGGGGGAGAGAACCCCTCATTAGCACTGAGGGTCCTCACCTTGACTCTGGTTATGGCCAAGACGTCCCCCTCTGCAGAACTGGAGTCTGATCCTGCTAGATGAGGCCCTTCCCTCCCTGAGATCACACGGGTGGAATGAGGGGATGACTCAGCAGTAGCTCTTCGGGGTCTCCCAGGGCTAAGAACTGTACAGAATTCTATTTGGCCCCCTCTGCTTTTGGGGGGTCCCCTCATAACACTCAGCATCGTCACATGAATTCTTGTTAGGGCTCAGGTCTCTATCTCTCTCTCTGCAAAACTGAGGCCAACCCCATTAGACAGAGATCCTCACCTCACCGAGACTTTCCAGACTGAAATCAACCTGACGTCTATGGCCAGAGCTTCCTGGGGATGACAGCATCAGAGATTTTTCCGGGGCCTCCTTTTATGCTGTGCGTGCTACCCTCAGTCCACATTCAGATCCTCACCTTGACACATGATCGATCCTGTAACTCCACTCTCTGCTTTCCTGAAGCTGCTTGTCTTACATCAAGGTCCTACTCTCCTAAGAATTCCAAGTGGAAAGTCAGGGTGATCCTCATATGACCATAGTCCATTGGGGCCTCCAAGAACAGGCAGCAGGGATGCAACTCTATAGGACCTCACTGTTCTGGCTGGGTCCTTCCATGATTCCTCACTCAACATGCTCACTACATCTAACAAAGCCTGGCACTCCTCCTTCTACGGAACTGAGGTCACTCTCCTTAGTCTTTGGATAACTCCTATATTCAGGGGTGATTGTCTCCTCTGTCCTCATTCATGGGGGTTCTTATATCAGCTTCTGTCTCTTGATTAAAGGCTTCCTGGGAAACGCATATGCCTACAAACATTTGACCGGTTACCCTATTGCAAATCTTGGGAGAAAATGGGTCTCTGTCCCGAAAGTGATGTAAGATTAGGAAAATACAGCACAAATTAAGGAACTCAGGACAGACGTTACGCTGTCAGAGAAAAAGAGCTGATATATTCCTTCTCTTCACCAGCCAGACTTAGGGTAGTTCTAAAATATTTACTTTCTACATAGAAGGATAGAGCCAGATAATCTTGTAAGCCCCTGATCATTTGAGGGTATCTGATTTTGCACATGCAGATGATCATATTGCTACCGAGCATTATCTCTTTCTCTCCTTTATTCATATCTCTTGTTTATTTCGGTATTCGTACTGCTGTGGGTATGTATTCCAGTCCAGTGTTTTGGTCACAGAGTCCTTCTTCTCATCACTCAAGATACATTTTGAAGTGGTACAAGACAGTGAATTAACTGACTCATGATCAGCCTCAGGCTGGGAGGAGTGGAATGGCGCGAGCTCTGGACAAATTCAGACCAGAGGTCCAGTCCCAGCCATGTGACCTATTAGCTGTGTGAACTCAGGTCCATCACCAAGCTCTGTGAGCCTCAGGTGAAGTGGCTTTGTTAAGCCCTATTTTGCAGGGCTAGTGGCATGCAGGTAATGTATGTAAAACACCTGGCACAGCGCCTGGACCACATTGAGACTTTACACAATGTCTGTTTTTACCACGATTATGATTATTTTGGCTGCAGACGATACCACCCACCCTGAAGGAATTTTTAAATCCAGGAGATATCAGAGAATATGTGGCATTCTAGGACATGGAACACCAAATCAGTCCAAAATGCTGTTTACAAAGAATCTTTAATTTCCCCAATAAATCAAATATGAAAATTATATTTTCCTTCCAACTGAATGAAATTCAAATAGTCTAGAATTTGCTTCCAAGACTAACTCTTTCTTCCTTCCAAGCTGCCCTTTCATCTAAACTAAACAACCCCTATCGTCATTAATTTTACCGTCACCGAAAATCTACACCTCTCGTAGACTTTGCGGAATTACAATCAAAAAAAAAAAAAAAAAGAAAAACTGAATGCGAATGCCCTTTTAATAGAATGGGCTCTGACTCCTTGTCCCCCAGCAAAGAGTATCAGCCCACTGGCTTCTGAGTTTCCAGTTTCAGACTCCTGTCACCTTTATTTCAAAGACACTCCTTGGAGATGACGTGCATAAAACACCTAGGTTGTGCACTGTGTTCACCTGCACTGGGACAGGAGCACGGGGCACGTTCCATCCCTGCCCCGGGTGGAGATTTTTCTCTGGTTTACTCATGACTTCAAAGTAACTGTTAAGGGCACTTTTCCATTCCAGGCTTAAGTCTCTCAACTCTGAGACCCACCATCTGAGGGTCTGGCCCCTGTTCCGTGTTTCCACAGCCTCACTGGCTGGCTCACCATACGGCCTAACTTAAAATTATCTCCCACTGCAGGACTTTTATATTGTCCTAAAGTCTCAAAGTGCCTTGCATCAGGACATTTACACTAGACTCCTCATGAGGAACCCCTCAGCCCCCACTTCTTACCCCTTATTTTTATTGGGCCTTTAGATCTTTGTTCACCAGCTGCTTTCTATGAATGCTGCTCTTAGACTCTAGAATTCTACAGGCAGGGGGTTGGGTCTATGTTTCTTAGCACCCCCAGTACCACCCAAAAGCCTTCTGAAGAGCAGACGCTAAATTGATGTTTGAACAATTAAAGATCAGGGCTTCCCTGGTGGCACAGTGGTTAAGAATCCGCCTGCCAATGCAGGGGACACGGGTTCGAGCCCTGGTCCGGGAAGATCCCACATACCGCGGAGCAACTAAGCCCGTGCGCCACAGCTACCGAGCCTGCGCTCTAGAGCCCGCGAGCCACAACTGCTGAAGCCCACGTGCCACAACTACTGAAGCCCACGTGCCTAGAGCCCGTGCTCTGCAACAAGAGAAGCCACCGCAGTGAGAAGCCCACGCACCGCAATGAAGAGTAGACCCACTCGCCGCAACTAAAGAAAGCCCTTGCAGCAACCAAGACCCAACGCAGCTAAAAATTAATAAATTAAAAAAAAAAGAGCACGTGTGCAAGAAGGCGTAATACTGTGATTTCACTTCTCCCACATTCTTAAATAAGCGAATCCAGGTATATATACTTCAATTTTACAAAGAAAGACTAAAAGGAGTAAAACAAACAAGAAGTGAATACCTTTTCAGATTTTTTTTTCTGTATCTCATGATCACACAGACTTTACTGTGGAATAATTTCCTTTTTCACAAAAAATCCACATTCCAATGTTCCGAATGACAAGAAATGATTCAAGGATTTCCAGTTTGCGTTACATAATACCAAAATTCTTATTTTTCAACCTGATAAGCTGCACTAAATGCGTGAGTCATGTCATTAATAAACTTAAACTCTGAAGCTAAACACATCTTTAATTGAAAGGAACAACATTTAAAAATAGAAAAAAGAAAAATCTCCGATTTGTGCATATCGTCTAGGAACACAAATATATTATATGTTGTGTTCCCAGGAGCCACACCTTGGCCCTCCACTAGTCGGAAGACTGACTGCTTTCTTTAAATACAATGTGAAGTATCTGCTCAGCCTTCACTAGGGACCGGAGGAGCCTTGGGACATGCCCTGGAACACCCACTGGCCAGCGTAGCAGTATGAGCCCTGGCTGCAGCTCTGGCTCAGGCTCTCTCTTCCTCATCTCTCAAAGCCTCTTCATACCAGGATGGGAAGGCACTGGGCTTGGTATCATTGACATTAGCCCCAAACTCACACATTCTTTTATATATCTATATCCATAACCATCCTGCAAGCACCCCATACTAGTTTACAAAGATCATGCTCATTCTTTTTTATAGCTACACAGTATAGTGCTCCACTCTGCGAATATACCACGTTTTTATCAATTAATATATTCACGGACATTGCAGTATTTTCACATCGTTGTGGATGTGTCTTCGGGGTTAATTTCTGAAAAATTGGAGTTACTGGCTCAAATGTAAATGCATATTTCCTTTTGTTGTATCGCCAAATTCTGTTTATGTTCTAATCTCATTCTTTGACGAGTAGCTGTCCAGCTACACGTCAAAGAATGAGATTAGAACATTCTGTAACATTACATACAAAAATATACTCAAAACCAATTAAAGACCTAAATATACGAGTGGAAACCATAATGCGCCTAGAAGATAACATGGGTGGAAACACGCTTTGACATAAATCATAGCAATATTTTTTTGGATCTGTCTCCTAAAGCAAAGGAAATAAAAGCAGAAATAAACAAGTGGAATATAATTAAAGTTAAAAGCTTTTGCACAGCAAAGGAAACCACTGACAAAATGAAAAGACAACCTGTGGAATGGGAGAAAATATCTGAAAATGATATGCTCAATAAGAGGTTAACATCCAAAATATATAAACAGCTCATATAACTCAACAGTTTAAAAAAAAACAACAACAAATAACCCAATCGAAAAAATGGGCAGAAGACCTAAACAGACATTTTTCCAAAGGAGACATACAGATGGCCAACAGGCAAATGAAAAGATGGTCAACATCATTAATCATCAGATAAATGCAAATTAAAACTACCATGAGGTATTAACTCACACCTATCAGAATGGCCATCATCAAAAAGAACAGAAATAACAAATGCTGGCAAGCGCGTGGAGATCTGTACACTGTTGGTGGGAATGTAAATAGGTGTAGCCACCGTGGAAAACAGTATGGAGGTTCCTCCAGAAACTAAAAATAGAGCTACCATATGACCCAGCAATTCCACTCCCGGGTATGTATCCAAAAGAAACAAACAAACAAACAAAAAACAACAACCCCACCCCCTCACTAAGTTGGATGGTCTCCTTCAGGTTCTCGATGGTTCTCTGAGCCTGAGGGTTTCCACCGCTCATCTACCCTTCCCTCCAGCTTCGTCTACATGCCTCTGACCCCACCCTCCCAGTCCAACCTCTCTGTTTAGTAAGAAGGTGCCTGTGTCTGGCAGAGCCAGGATACGATGAAGAGACAGTCCTTCCCAGCCGCCCGGATAATCAAGAGTTTTGACCGGATCTTTGAGCACACACCAGGACTGTGAGGGGCCAGAGGAAAAGCACAGACTATGGTGCTGAAAGGGATTAATAAGGAACTTAGTGATTTGGCCCGTGACCCTCCAGCACGCTGCTCTGCAGGTCCAGCTGGGGATAATATGTTTCACTGGCAAGTCACAATTATGGAAGCTAATGAAAACCCATATCAAGGTGGTGTATTCCTTTTGACCATTCATTTTCCTACAAACTACCCCTTCAAACTACCTAAGGTTGCATTTGCAACAAGAATTTATCATTCAGACATTAACACTAATGGCAGCATTTCTCTCAATATTCTAAGATCACAGTGGTCTCCTCCTTTAATTGTTTCTAACGTTCCTTCATCCATTTGTTCACTGCTATATGATCCAAACCCAGATGACCCCCCCCCCCAGTGCCATAGACTGCATGGATCTATAAAACAGAGAGACAGAGAAGTACAAAAGAATTTCTCAGGAACGGACTCAGAAGTATGCCAGGTATGATACCTTAAAGTCAGAATAACCTGCATTATAGCCAGAATAAACTTTAAATTACTGTTAAAAAAGGAAAAAAACACTAATTCGAAAAGATGCACGCACCCCAATGTTCATAGCAACATTACCGACAATTGCCAAGATGTATATACCACATCTTCTTTACACACACACACACACACACACACACACACACACACAATGGAATACTAGTCAGCCATAAAAAAAGAATGAACTTTTGCCATTTTGCAACAACATGGATGGAGTTGGAGGGTATTATGCTAAGTGAAATAAGTGAGGTAGAGGAAGAAAAACACTGTATGATACCACTTATATGGAGAATTTCAAAAATAAAGCAAACTAGGGAAATATGACAGACTCACAGATATAGAGAACAAACTAGTGGTTACCGGTGGGAAGAGGGAAGGGGGAGGGGCAGGGGAAGGATAGGGGATTAAGAGATACAAAATACTATGTATAAAATAAATAAGCGGGCTTCCCTGGTGGCGCAGTGGTTCAGAGTCCGCCTGCTGATGCAGGGGACACGGGTTCATGCCCCGGTCTGGGAAGATCCCACATGCCGCGGAGCGGCTGGGCCCGTGAGCCGTGGCCGCTGAGCCTGCGCGTCCGGAGCCTGTGCTCCGCAACGGGAGAGGCCACAACAGTGAGAGGCCGGCATACCGCAAAAATATTAAAAATAAATAAAAATTAAAAATAAATAAGCTACAAGGATATATTGCACAACCAAGGGTATATAGCCAATATTTTATAATAACTGTAAATGGAATATAACTTTTAAAAATTGTGAATCACTCTGTTGTGTACATGAAACTTATAAAATATTGTACATCAACTATACCTCAATTAAAAATGATCTACTCTCTTAACAACTTTCAAATATACAATACAGTATTATTAACTATAGTCGCCATGCTGTACATTACATCCCCAGGACTTCTTTATTTTGTAAATGGTTTGTACCGTTTGGCCATTTACACCCATTTTATCCATCCTCCACCCCACACCTGTGGGAACCACCAATCTGTTCTCTGGGTGTGTTTTTTTTTTTTAATTTCCACATATAAGTGAGATCATATAGTATTTGTCTTTGTCTGTCCCTCTGTGTTATTGCAAATGGCAGGATTTCCTTTTTTTTTTCTTAAATGGCTGAATAATATCCGAGGGAGAATGAGAGTATGACTGTGTGTGTGAGTGTGTGTGTATCACATTTCCTTTATCCATTCATCCATCAATGAACACTTACGTTGTTTTCATGTCTTGGTTATGGTAAATAAATGAATATGGGGGTTGCAGATATCTTTTCAAAAAAGTTGTTGTTCTCTTTTCCTTCAGATAAATTTCCGGGAGTGGAATTGCTGGATCACACGGTAGTTCTATTTTCAATATTTTGATGAACCTCTATACTGTTTTCCATAGTGGCTGCATCAATTTACAGTCCCATAAACTCATATTTTCTTGAATAATTTAAGCGCATCCTAAATGCAAAAGGTATATATCTTTTCCTGACTTTAAAAGGTGTATATCTTTTAAATTTTGGAAAAGAAAGACTGAATGGAGTATGCCAAACCCATAGGTGAACAATTTTAATTTGTTTTCTCTATCTTCTTATCCTATTTTACTGTGGAGTTCTTTCACATTACCAGGGATATCCCTATTCCAATTCCATGCAGTCTTGTTCTGGATCCCATAGATGATTTAAAAATTTTCAATTTGTATTTCAAAAAAGAAAATTCTTACTTCTAAATCTGATAAAGAGCAATAAGTGTGTGACCCATGTCATTCATAAGCTTGGTCTGAATCTAAACAAACTTTCTTTTGAAAAGAAAATCACTTGAAAATTACCAAAAAAATAAGTCAACAGGAATTTATGCATATCAGGAGCACTGGTTAACAGGCTTTTCCAACCACAAAGTGAAGAATCGGCCTCTACCTCACTCGGGGTGACAGGAGCGACTGGATGTGGCCCTGGAATGTGCACTGGCCGTGGCAGTAGTGCCAGCCCTGACTGCAGCCCTGGCTCGGGCTCTCTCTCCCTCATCTCTCAAAGCCTCTTCATACCAGGCTGGGAAGGCAGTGGGGACCCTATCATCGACCTTGGCCAAAAACTCCAGGACTCTCATCTTGCCGGTTTCAGCTTGGGCTCTCGATCGCTGTCGCGCATCTGATGATACACCAGGTATTTTCCTGCACCAAATCTTCTGTGATAAGCTTCCTGGGCTCTACCAAGATGAAGTGCCTCCTTCCATCAAAAACACCCAAAATATTCAGGAATTCCCAGATCTCCTCCTCAGAGGCGCGGTCGCCATGCAAGAAGATCACACCGAGGAGAGGCATCAGGGGCCCATTCTTCCGAAACCGCCCGCCACTGCTCCGACGCCCATCATCGGTGAGATCTAGCTTGCCGACCAGGGCATAGGAATGACTGTTGGGCTTGACTTCCTTCAATTCTAGGCCAAAGACCAGCTCCATGCACTCGGAGGCTCTCCTGGGGATCTCAGGGAAGTGCTCCCTATACCTTTTGTTGACAATCTTCAGCTTTTCTCCCTTTTTAATGGGCTGCTTTATCTTATATTTATACAGCATGAACTGCACCAACATCCCTGCCTTCCTGGTTACAAGATCCTTTCCAGGATCACTGGAGGTTGAGGCCTGGGAGGAATTTTTACTTTCCTCAACTTGGCCCTTGGCACGTACATCATATCCTGGGCATGAAACCCCTGCAGCACGAGAGCTAGTGGCTGGGGCTCCCTGAGGCTCCTGGCGAGTGCCAGCAGCAGCGGAGCTCTGGGGAGTACCCTGAGAAACAGAAGCGGGTGAGGAAGTGGTCTCTTCTACCCCTGCTGTGGTGGCCTGAGCATTAAGACCTTGGGTCTCACCTCTGTTACGGCGGCGTTCCTCACGAGCACGGAGCTTACTCTTCTGACCACGAGGCATGGTGGCTATGGTCAGGGACAGCAGACAGGAGTGTGGGCCAATGACAGGTGATTTGGACACCTGGAGGCTGGAGAATGAGATGACGTGAGCACCTTAAAGTGGGGAGATTCCACCTTGGCTTTATCAAAGGCTGCCTCTGCAAGTTTCCTTGAGGGCACTGCTCTGGGAACCCACAAGGCTCCTGTTTTCCCGGTCAGCCTGTCCTCCCAGAATCCCATAGAGGAACCACAGAGGCCTTAAGAGTTTTACTCTGCATCCTATCAGCCCTGCCTTGGATTTACTCAGGTGACAACAGGTGCTGGCAGTGGGGTCCTCTCGGTTCATCTTCAATATTATCATGTCAGGTCTCGGCAGAGCCTGGGCACCCTCCCCGCTGCTACTCTTCAGCTGACACCTCAAACCTCCCTGCGATCCAGGAGAAGGAAGTGAAGGGGTGCCTCAGTCCACCTCCCTGCCAGGGGACACCAGAGCTGCGAGCTCAGTAGGGTCCCTCCTATCCTGAGTTCGTTGCGATCATCATTCGAGGTCCTCACCTTGGCTCCTTAAAAGGCTTGGAACCACTCTCCATTTGCTGACTGGTGGATGCACCTTCAGACTGAGGACCTCACCTCTCTTAGACGTGATATAAAGAAGTGAGCAGACGCTCTACCTGACAGTCCTTCCCAGAGATGTCTTGGGCTGAAATCCAAGGGTTGGGCTGGACACTTTGAGTCCTCACTCGGGTTCCTCAGTTGGGCTCCTGGTAGAGAAGCTCAACTTTTGCCTGAATGATGCCTATATGATAGTAAGAGCCAACCAGCCTGTGTCCCAATAGGAGGAAGTGAAGATGACCGTATCTAACTAAACGTGGTCTCCCAAGAATGAAAGCTGTTGCAGGCAGGTTGAAGTCCTTGTGGTCCCACACAAGATCCCAATTCAAGGTCTAAATGTGCCTCCTGATAGGGTCTAAGATTTCTCCCTCTGCTGACATGGGACCACTCTCCTCAGACCAAGACCCTTATTTCCCTGTTCGCCTGTAGTGGGAACTGATGGGCATTTCTGCCTGACATCTATGCTTGAGGTCTCCCAGGGATGCTAATAGTGAGGATTCTTTGTGGCCTGAATGCTTTCATGTGGGACATCCCCACAGTCCTCAAGGCTCTCACCATGACACCTGGCATAACCTGAAATCCTCCCTTGCCGACCCGAGGCTGCCCCCTTTGACCTGGTCTCTCACCTCCCTGAGATGTCCTGGGAATAAGTGAATGCAACTCATGTCAAAATACCCAATTCTCCCAAGCCTGAAAACAGGGCTGGTGCGTTATGCTGCCCCGTTTCTTGTGGGAGGGGCCCCCATCCTCACTCGGTGTCACAACCATGAATGCTGTTGAGGACTAGGTCCCTTTGCTGAATTGGGCTTATTCCATTAGACCAAGGCTCTCACCTCCCTGAGACCATCTCCAGAGGAGATGAGGGGGCACCACAGCCTGCCAGCTCCGCCCGGAACCTCCTCTCCTGAGTTTGGGAGTCATGAGGTAGCCCTCATTTCCCTCCGTCACTGGAGGGGAATTTAGGTCACTCAACATCTGTCTACCTTGCTAGGGCCTCCTAGAGCTGAGAGCAGGGGCACTGCTCAGTGTGGCCCGCTTTGGGGGCCGAGGTCTGCTCACTAGCACTCAAGGCCCTCATCTAGGACTTAGATCTTCTCCATTTGTAGAATCAGCGCTACTCTCACAGACCAAGGCCTTCTGCCTGAGACATCCTAGGCCGAATTCAGCCCGATAGCTCTGCTGGGGCCTCCAAGAACAAGATCGCAGGGGTGGGATGCAGGTGGGTCACCTTTGTTATGGGGGGAGGGGGGAGGGAAGGTCCCGCAGGCTACACTCAGGTCCTCACCGTGGCTCCGGACGAGTCCTGAAAACCCACGCTTGGCTGAACAACCGCCGCGGCTCCCGGTCAGGCTCCTCGCTTCTGAAGCGGAAGTCGGGGGGGAGCCGCATCCGGCGCGGCGTGGGGTCTCCGAGGGGTGACGGCAGGGGCAGGACTCTGCGGGGACACCCACTGGTCAGGGGTCAGGGGTCAGCGGTCCCTGCGTCCTGCTGGTGCCGTCTATCAGAGCCTGGGAACCCCTCCCTCTATGGTCCCGAGTCCTCCAGCCTCCAAACAAAGCCCTCACCTCCCCGAGGCCCTAGCTGGGGGAAGTCAGGGAGCTGAAATTCATAGAGCAAGCCAGTAGGTTAGAAACTCAGATGTTATAGTCTTGAGTCCAAGGTCTGTATAGCAGGGCAGGCATACTGGAAACTCAGGCGGGGTTTCTGTGTTGCAGTCCTTTTTTTTTAATATTTATATATTTATTTTGGCTGCGCCGGGTCCTCGTTGTGGCATGCGGGATCTTTAGTCGCGGCATGGGAACTCTTACTTGCAGCATGCATGCGGGATCTAGTTCCCTGACCAGGGATCGAACCGGGGCCCCCGGAATTGGGAGCACGGAGTCTTAGCCACTGGACCACCAGGGAAGTCCCTGTGTTGCAGTCTTGAGGCTGAAATCCTTCAGGAAACCTCAGTCCTTGGTCTTGGGGCCCTCCACTGATTGCACGAGGCCCAGTCACACTATGGGTGGTAATCTGCTTTACTCAAAGCCTACAGATGGAACTATTAATCGCATCTAAAAAATACCTTCACAGTGGACATCCAGACTGATAACTGACTAAACAACTGTGCAGCACAGCCGAGCTAAGATGGCATACAAAATTAAGAGGTGGGAATGATAGGGAGGAATCTAGACTTGGAAATACGATGCTGCCACTAACTGGGACAAAGAATACAGGAAGAGGACGAATGAGGTTGGGGAAAAAAATCATGTGTTTATATTTTTTCACACTGACTTTGAGATATCCTTGAATCAGTCATCGTTGGATTTATGTTTAAAGCTTCGTGGGTAGGTCAGGGCTTGGGATAATAGATCTGGAAGTTAGCAGCAGATAGTTTGCAGTTAGAACTGGAGGAGTGGATGAAGTTACCTGGGGATAGTGGTGGGGAGGAAAAAAAAATAGTGGACCAGATATGGTAACTTGGGGAGCACCAGTTCCCCAAGGGGTGACGGAAAAGAAGTCCATTGAGGAGGCAGAGAAAAAACAGGTTGAGAGGTAGAAGAACCAGGACAGGGCAGTGTCTTAAAAACTGTAGCAGACAGTGCTGTGCTCGCCAAACCCAATTCTATATTCCTTCTTCTCAGGCACACGGAAAGCTCCATTTTTCAGACCCCTTGAGGCTAACCGAGGATTTATGACCGGTTTCAGCCAATGAAATGGGAGAAGCAGTGATGGGTTTGGCTGAATCAGAGAAGAGCCCTTTAGAGACTCTCTGTCCACTCTCCCCTGCCTCAGTGAATAGGTAAGCCCCAGAGAAAACCCCCAAATGCCCCCTCCCTCCCCCATACCCACTGAACATGTAGTGTGGTTGAGAAATAAACCTTTGTTGTGGTAAAACACTGAGATTTCAGGATTAATTTGACACTCTAACATAACCTAGCTTATCTTGACTAATACAGAAGCCAAGGCAGTAGAATATTCTGCAAAGGAGAGAACAGTCACAACAGTCTCACACGCATCAGTGTTCCTGAAAAGAGACCCTTCCATGGATTCCCAAATGTGGAATAATTAAGCCAATAAGTCCAAACAATTTAGGGGGTCTCTCAATCATAACAGTCTGACAGGGAACCTGCATTGTCTTTTGGCTTTAGCAAACAAATGTGCTCATCAGGTCAATAAAATGTAGAGTTAACTTGAATTGGACATTGACATCACAACACATATACACATTACAGTGGACTAGTCTTGTGGTTTGGCTTGAACTCTTGAGGTGATGACATAAATTCTGATTGAATTATCTTTGCCTTAGTTCTCCATTTATGTTTTGCAAAAAGAGTGTTCTTAGTATTTCCCCTTCGTACAAGAGACCCCAATTTATAAACAACTTTCTCCTATATATTTAGTTACGAAGTTGATTGTTTAGCGTTCTGGGTGCCCTCTCCCAAGTGGAAAGAAACGATAAAGGATGATTAGCTTCCCAGGCCATATCCCACCACCTACAGTGCAGCCAGACTAGAAATGCACATTATTCCAGGACATAATTATGACTTATGTTATTGATTCTACTCAATGAGAAGCAAACTAAATGTCATTTTACATAAGGCACAACAATAGAGTCAAGCAGGAAGCTGTGCCAGATATATATGCATTATACTTGAAAAAGGAGAATACCAAATTCCAAAAGTACGTTGATGTAAACTAAAGGAGGTCCAACTGGCCTAAATGCACACATCTAATCATAGATTCCACATATCTGTATAAATAAAAATGAAATCTCTGATGAGACTAGTAATTATGACATAAAATGTTCCAGCTAGAAAACATTAAGCTAAAAAAATCACTTAAAAACTATAAAATATACATGAAAACAATGCTTTGATTAGGCAGCATTTCCAATGTATTACGGTCCTTCTTCCACATATTACTCTCAAATGAGATCATCACAATCTCTTTTCTTCTCAGATTTATAGAAATTACATTAAGAGGTATCCTTGGATACCAAACAATCCTTAAATCTCACTTAGTCCAAGATGTGGTCAAAGCTGAGTTCCTCAGTTCTTCACTGCTTAGCTATTTACTAATGATAAAACATAAAATCTCTCTCTTTTGAATTACCTCATTTATCCTATACAAATGGGGAGTGAAGTATTAAGGCTAATAAATTTTTCTGATAACCATGGCTTGTATTTAAACATTAATACTTTTTATTGACCTAATTAATATTAATGGAAATCATCCGATAGTGCTTTAGGGCCTACAGATGTGACAGATTCCCTCTCAGAAGGTTAGTATTTCTACATTGTAGTTTTTAAGTGTTAAGGTTATCTATAGGGCCCATATTCTTCCTGTATTAAATGTCAATTAATCCTTCAATGAAAACTCAGCAAAATGCTTTGATAATAAAATAATAGTTAACACATATATAACGCTTATGAATTCGTGGGCACCGTGCTGAATGCCCTACACTTAATTCTCAGAATAATCTTATAGTTAGGTATTACTATCATCACAATTTTACAGATAAGAAAAGAGGCACAAAGAGGTTACGGAATTTACCCAAGATTACACAACTAGTAAATGGTAGCGCTGGGATTGAAAGACCGGGTGTCTGGCTCCAGAATCTCATGCTCTTACGAACTACATATTGCCTTTCTAGGTGGTGTGAGATAAACATGCTCCAGAACTATGTTGAAACTCATGAACTATCAGGAACTTATCCTCTGATATAAAATTTCTCTTTATCAATCCACCAGCTGGAGAGAGAACAGTCTATAGGTAATCTTTTTGTTTTCATTCTGTAGGAGAAATAATCATGCGTCACTTCACTCTTCTTTTGTAAATTATTTGCTTATTTTTCCCATTTTAAAGGCTTCCCTAACGTCTGTAATTAGAATTTCCCATGCCTTTTGAAGTTTATTTTTCTTAACCTTAAAAGTATTTTTAGGAATAGTATGTGCTCCCTGTGGAAGACAAAGAACATAAAAAATTAAAATATGAACTGCTAGCCCTTGATGTACTTATTAGTAAACTTCCACTGCCCAATGAAGAGCCACAAAACTTAGCATCCTAACACAACAACTGTTTGTTCTCACAGATCTACAGGTTGGCTGAGGGGCTCTACTTCACGCTGTAGCTTAGGACCAGAGGGCTGGCTGGGACCTTTTCTAACGGTGATGACAGCTTTAAAAAGTGAGGTGGGTCTTATAAGTGCTGTCACAGAAAGATCTTGCATTCACTTCCATTAAGTTACAAGAGCAAGTCACAGAACAACATGTACACTGTGGCCCCTGTGTGTTAAAAATTCAACACATTTTTGTAGCACATCTATGTACAAAGAAGCCTCAAATCAGCTTTAGAATGACACACACCAGACAGTTAATTGTGGTTACTTCTGAAAAGGGGGCTGAATTTTCGAGCAATGTTGTAAGGGGGGAGTTTGTGATTTAGGTGTGTAAGAAGTTTTTATAAGAAGAGTATATATGCTATGATTAGCTCTGTCATTAAAACATTTAAATGAGCCTAAGAGTAGAAATAGTAGTTGTGTATCACTCGGATTAAGTAACTGCTAACTGATGCAACAGAGAAAACCTGATATCTGAATGACTTAACACAACAAAAGTCTGTTTCTTGTGCACATAAAATCTGATGAAGGTTGGCAGAGGCTCACCGCTCACAGATGACTCCGAGATCCCGGCTATGTACATCACGTGGCTCCACACCTCAACACGGGCTCTCTCTGTTTGCTGCTGAATGGAAGAGAAAGCACAGAGGTGCCATACTGACTCCCTCGTGCCTTGGTCTGGAGGTGACCCTTCCTAATTACAAGTGGACTGGGAATATAGTCTCCCCAGGAACCCAGGGAGAGCAAGACAGGATGTGGATGAGGTTTGCAGTCTCCCATAAACTGGTGTATAGTATGTGCTCAATAAAGAGCGACTATTGCAATTGCTTATGACAACAACCCTCTTAGTTAGTTGGAGGAGTTTCTGAGAAGGCCAAATTTACCTTGAAATTCACCAATTTTTTTCTTGTGCATACTATGTAAGACGTGTTTTCAAATATAGGATCCCATCTAATTTCCAAAAGTACCCTGTACATCTCAGCAGAGAGGGCTTTCACCAGTACCTTTCTGCATTGCCAATTGCAATAACCTGTGTAATCTCAGTAGGCTGGAAATTTTCTCCTAACTTTTGGTTGCACGGTCAAAATCATACCCACCCACCACCTGACAGAACATACCTGAACACCCGAACAGGTGCCATTAAGCATACTGAACAAACAGCATCTCCCCTGGGACAGATACAGACAAGAATTACTGGGAGGATGGTGAATTATTTTTCCTTGTTGTTCAAAGCTAGCATGTCTGCCAAAGAACCATTTTCCACCTCCAAGAAGGACTCCAAGATGGGATTTTAGGAATTCAGCCTCAGCAGATGTTTGTTTACACAGTGATTTCCTTGGTCCCTCCTCCTTTACCACTTAGGAAGAAGGCTTTGGTTTTGGACCCCTTAATTAAGTTCACTCATCAGTGTATGGACTCAGTGGCCAGATTCAAAGAAGACATTTCATTAAAATCTTACTGCAAATATCACGTTGTTTCAAACAAGGCCTCCCTAGCCTTGGGGTTATAAGCCAAGGCCCTGTAGAGTCCACACCAAATCAGAGTCTCGTCACCAGCAGGCTTGCAAACACCGAGAATGTGGTGGAGGCACCCAGTGGGGATGAGGAGGTGTGTAAACGTCACTGTCTGAAGTGAACAGATACATGGAAAGGGCAGCTGCTGTCCCAGGGGTCCACGGTGACGAACGGGATCTGCGGGGAGTCGGGATGCTCCGACTCAGGGGAGGGCAGGGCATATGGGCTGTCTGTCCCTCCGGGAGCTGAGTGCAGCCTCCAGCGGAAGATGCAGAGGAGAGCTGGCCAGCAGGTCAGCTTCCAGTCTGGACACGAGGGCACACTGGGGAAGACCCAGGGGCAGGGCGCTGTGATGCCGGAAAGTGCTGGGACTAGACCCCTGTGCCGGGACCGGGGCAATCAGCTCTCAGGGAAGCCTGGGGCGAGGGGCAGGAGGATCCTAGGTAAACGAAGCCCACAGACAATCCCCAGATGGTGTATGATTCTCGTGTTCACCTTCCTTCTTTAGGCCTGCTCTTAATATTTTGGCTACAAGTTCCTCTTTCTTATTGCCTGAGAGACGTCACGGAGCAGTGAAAGGAGAAATGGATTAAGAGACAGAAGGGCTGCCTCAGGCTGGGAGGAGTGGAACAGTACGGGCTCTGGAGGAATTCAGACCGGGCTGTACTCCCGGTTCTGTCACTTTACCAGTCCGGAGAATACTGCAAGTTCTTTGTCTGCCAAGTGGGTTTGATAAGCCTCATCTTATAGAACTGTCGGAACATATGTGATATATGTAAAGCACCTGGCACAGTGGCTGGCGATGTCTGGGTCTTTCGTGCATGGCAGTTATTACGATGCTTGTTTTCATACCAGAAGAGACTGGTCTTCTCTGTCCTAGAGATACCCTCATCTCTAGGAATTTTTCATTTTATCCAGGAGATGTCAGAGACTATGCGGGCCTCTAGGACAAAGAAAGCTGAATTAACCAAAGTGGTCCTTAGCAAGTAACCCTGAGCACATTTTCCCTATCAGAGAGTATGTTGTTTCATTTGTGGAGGCAGGGGTTTCACCAGGATGCAAATCAAACCTTATAGAATCTGTGTCAAGGACCAATAATTCCCCTGCCTCCCAAACCCGCGCCCCCCCCCCCACCGATTTTCACGTGTTTCATCACCACCAAAATCTGGGCCCATTTAGGAGTTCTGCCAGATTACACTCAAGACAAACAAATCTCATATATTAACGCATATATGTGGAATCTAGATAACTGGTACAGTTGAACCTCTTTGCAGGGTGGGAACAGAGACGCAGACATAGAGAACGGACACGTGGACACGGGGGAAGGGGGGGTGGGATGAATTGGGAGATTAGGATTGACCTATGTACACTACCATGTGACAAATAGATAGCTAGTGGGAACGTGCTGTACAGCACAGGGAGCTCAGCTTGGTGCTCTGTGACCACCTAGATGGGTGGGGGGAAGTCCAGCAGGGAGGGGATATATGTATACGTGGAGCTGATTCACTTCGTTGCACAGCAGAAACTAACACAACATTGTAAAGCAGTTACACTCCAATTAAAAAACCCCGATAACTAATTAATGGAGCGGGCTGGGGCTCCTCCAGCCCAGGGCACAGCGTGCCAGCACAGGGGCTTCTCAGCATCCCACCCCAAAGGAGACAATATGCATAAGACACCTGGTTTAGTTTGGGCACTGTGTTCACCTGCACCGGGGCAAAAGCACTGGACCCCTGCTCACCATTATCACAGCCTCATCTAGCCCGCCATGCAGCCAACTTAAAATTACCTCCCAAGGAGGGATTTGCAAAATAACCAAACCTCAAAGTGCTCTGGCTAAGAGAATTTATACTTCACTGCTCTCATCTGGACTCTCTCCCCACCATCCTCACTGGGTTTTTTCATCACACCACCTTCCTTATATAACAGCTGCTCTTATACTCTCAACATCTACAGGCAGGTGCAGGGTCTTTTTTATCTTAGCATCATCACTACCAGCACAGAACCTTCCAAAGAGCAGATGCTCAATTACAGATGGGAATCAATGAGGCACTGGGTGAGGAATGTAATTTATTACTATCTAATTTTGTCGGCATTCTTGAATAAGCTAAGGACATCTAGGTGTATATCTTTGAATTTTACAAAGAGAAAGACAAAGGTGAATGAGACAAACCAAAATTTGACTAAACTTTACTTTTCATTTTAAAACCACAGCATTCTTTCACATTTCCAAGAAAATTCCTATTCCAAAGCCATATTATCTCAGTCCGGAACGCCAGAAAGATGCAAGGAGTTTTCACATCGTACTACACACTACCTAAACTCTTACGCTTAAACCTGATAAACAACAACAAATATGTGATCCATGTCATTTATAAACTTGGATTCTGAATCTAAAGAAACATTCTAGTAAAAGAAACAACATTTGAAAGATACTAGTGTAAAACAGGAACACAAAGAAGATATATATTATGATCTTTCCAGCCCCAGCTTAGCCTCTCACTACTGAAAAGGTTGGCAGCGTTGGTCAAACACAAAGTGAAGAAGCTGCCTCAGACCTCACTAAGGGTGGGAGGAACTGCTAGACATCACCTTGGAAGGCGCACTGGCCTTGACACGAGTACCAGCCCTGGCTGCAGCTCTGGCTCGGGCTTGGGCTTGGGCTCTCTCTTCGTCATCTCTCAAAGCCTTTTCATAATGGGCTGGAAAGGCACTGGGGACGGTACCAGTGACCCTGGCCACAAACTCCAGGACTTTCATCTTGGTGGTTTCAGCGCAGGCTCTCCGGCCCCACAGGAACTCATAGCGCGGGGGATCGCCGTCACGCACCTGACGATACACCAGGTAATTTTCCTGCACCAGATCTTCTGTGATAAGCTTCCTGGGCTCCCCAAAGATTATGTGACACCTTCCAACATAAACCCCCAAAACATTCAGGTATTTCCAGATCTCCTCCTCAGAGGCGCGGTCGCCATGCAAGAAGATCACACCGAGGAGAAGCATCAGAAGCCCATTCTTCTGAAACCTCCCGCCACTGCTCTGACACCCATCATCGCTGACATGTAGCTTGCTGACAAGGGCATAGGAATCACCACCCGGCTTGACTTCCTTCAACTCAAGACCAAAGACCAGCTGAACGGACTCAGCAGCTCTCCTGAGGATCTCAGGGAACTTCCCCTTGTACCTTTTGTTCACAAGCTTCAGCAAGTCTGCCTTTATAATGGGCTCTTCCATTGTATACTTCTCCAGCAGGAATTCTATCAACGTTCCCACCGTCTTCATTAGAGGATCTCTCTGAGAGCTCTCACCGGAGGCTGAGGCCCGGCAGGAACTTTTCCTCGCCTGTACCTGGCCCTTGGCATGCACATCAGATCCTGGGCCTGAAACCCCTGCAGCACGAGAGCTAGTGGCTTGGGCTCCCTGAGGCTCCTGGCGAGTGCCAGGAGCAGGGGAGCTCGGGGGAATACCCCGAGAAAGAGAAGAGGGGGATGAGGGCGACTCTTCTCTCTGTGCTGCAGTGACCTGAGCACCCCTGTGATTCTGGGTCTCCCTCCGGGCCTGGCGGCGCTTCTCACGGGCATGGAGCTTACTCTTCTGCCCCCGAGGCATGACTATGGGCAGGGACAGCAAGCGGGGGAGTGGGCAGGAGAGCAGGTGATGCTGGAACCTGGAGGAGGGAAGGTGAGAGGGTGTGAGCACCTTCAGCAGGGAGGTCCCACCCTGACTTGAAGAACGCCGCTCTGCACGTTTCCTTGAGGGCACTGCTCTAGGAACCACTAGGCTCTTGTTCTTGGTCAGCCTGTCCCCTGAGAACCCAGCGTATGAAGCGAGAGTGAGCGAGCCTCAGGCTACAGCCTGCCAGCCCTGCCTGTGGCTGACGGCGGTGACCACGGATCCTGGTAGGGTAGGCCCTCTCTGGGTTCCAAGGGTCCCTTTCGTTCACAAACAGGATTGCCACATCGACTCTTGGTAGGGCCGGGGCCTCTTTCCTGTGCTGCTCTAAAGGTGACACCTCAAAGCTCCCTGGGGCCCACGAGAAGGAACTGCGTCATGGACACTGTCGGGGTGCACAGCGCTGACAGTTGTGTGGGGCCTGCTCTGTCCTGAACTCGTTGGTCCTCAACCATTCAGCGTCCTCATCTTGTCGATACCAAGGGTCTGGGACCCCTCCTGCTGCCCCTGGTGTGGCACCTTCAGACGAAGGATCTCGTCTCCCTTAGAAATGATACAAAGAAATGAGGAGCCTCCACCTGACAACCATGCTCTGGGCCTTCAAGGGCTGAGCAGAGGCCTGGGCAGGACTCTTTATTATGCCTTTGATTCGGTGGAAGGGGGGTCGTCATTCACAGTCCCCACTGGGTCTCCTGGGAGGATCTGGGGGCGCCTTTCTCTCTTGACTTGAGGACATTTCCTCCCAGTAAGGCCCACAGCTCCCTGAGACCGAACAGTGGAAGTGAGGATGGCCTTACCTGGCCACAGCGCCCCTAGTCTCCAGAGGCTGAAAGCCGCAACAGGCAGGCTGAGGCCCTATAACGTGTGATCCTCCCTCACGGTCCCCATTTCTCACTCAGGGGAGGGTCTACGGTTCCTCCCTCTGCTGACCCATCACACCAAGATGCTGACTTCCCTGTGAGTTCCGAGTGGGGAACTGATGGGCACTTCTGCCTCACATCTGTGCCCGGGGGCGCCTCTAGGAACGACAATGGAGAGGGACTCCGCGCCGACCCCGCTGGCACGGGGTGGACTTCCCCCCCACAGTCCTCAGCATCTTCTCCTTGAGTCCTGGCAAATCCCGGAAATCCTCCCTCCGCTGATCTGAGTTCGCTTGCATTACATTAAGATCCTCACCTTCCTGAGATCCCCGAGATGAAAGAAAGGGTGAGCCACTGCCAGTCACCCCCGTCCATGCCCTCCCTGGGTTGGTAGCAGGGGCTGGACTCCGCGGGACCCCACTGTTGCGGCATCGTTGGCCTCTTTCGCCCTCACTCAGACGGCATCTACGCTCCTCCCTCAGCCCACCCGAGTCTTCTGGCCTCAGATCAAGGCCCACATCTGCCTGGGTCCCTGGGGCCCGAAGTGAGGGGTGACACATCAGGCTACCTCTACCTGGGGTTTCCCAGGGCTGAGGGGGGTGGGAGTTTGTGGGCCCCCACTGCTTTGGGTGGGTGTGCATCTACATCATCCCTCAGTGTCCTCACCCTGACGCACAGCAGGACTTGGACATCCTCTGTGTCTTGACTTGACGTCTATCCCCTCATACGAAGGCCCCCAACTCCCCGAGACCCGCTAGAAAGAAAACTTTGTCTCTCTAGCTACAGCTGTGTGTGGACTTGCAATGCTGACAGGCAGGAAGAGATTCTGTGGCCCTCACTATGGTGGTGTAGGTGGTCCCCTCCATTCTCAGGGTCCTCTCCTTGCTTCCTGGCATCACCTGGAAATCCTCCGGCTGCTCACCTGAGCCCATACTCCCATCAAGGAGGTTCCTCACCTCCCTGCCATGGTCCGGGAAAACGTGAGTGATATTCATCAGGTCACCATGCCTGAGTCTCCCTCCCAGGTCTGAGAGTAGGGATGAGATTCTATGTGGTTCACTTCTTTCTGGGTGGGGCTCCCTCATGTTCACTCGGTGTTACCACCTTGACTCTCGTTAGGAACCAGGCTTCTTCCCTATGTTGAATGAGGCCTCTCTCATTAGACCCAAACCCTGACGTCCCTGAGACCACCCTTGGAGGAACTGAGAGGGCAATTCAGCCTGAGAGCTCTAAACCTGGCTTCCCAGGGCGAAGGCAGAGGTGGCACTTTGTGGGGTCTCCTCTGTTCTGGGCGAGTCGGCTGTCTCATTCCTCACATAGAATTTGTGCCTTGACATCGATCGTGGCCTGGGACTCCTCTTCTTCTGCTGAACCGGGCAGCCAGCCCTTAAACCAAGGCCCTCATCTCCCTCAGACCCCACAGGCAGAAGTTAGGGGGCACCTGAGCCTGCCAGCTCTGCCCTGGGCCTCCCGGGGCTAACGGCAGGGGTGGCATGAGATGCAGCTCTCTCCACTGTGTATGGAGCAGTCTCCATTTCCTCACTCAGGATCTTCACCTTGACTCTGCACCCTGCCTGGGACTTTGCCCTCTGCTGGCGTGAGCCCATGACCGTCAGAAAAGGTCCTCATCTTCCTGGGACCTGAGCTTACAGTCAGAGTGAGCCTCATTCTGCCAAAGCTGATCTGGGGCTCGGCTACGCCTGGTAACAGCAAGGGTGGGACTCTCCGACCCCACTGTTCTGGAGTTGGTGGCTCCCTCAGTCCTCATTCAGGACTCTGGCATCCAGTCCGGGTAGGGTTTGGGATTCCTCCCTCCACTGACCCGAACCTACATGCCTCAGGCCGAAGCACTCACCTCCTTGAGTAGCTAGAAGAGAAGTCGGGGGCTCCTCATCCCGGCTACCTTATCTGGGGACTCCCAGGTCTGAGAGCAGGGCTGCTGACTTGTGCAGTTCCCTGTTTTCACGAGAGGTCTGCTTACTAACACTGATGGGCCTACCTCTGCTTCTTTTAGGGCCAAGTCTCCTCCCTAAGCTTAATGGGGTTGCCTTATCTATCTCTCCATCCATCCATCCATCCATCCATCCATCCATCCAACTACCTGTTGTTTTACATTTCACACCCATTACGCATTTACTTGTAACTGGTAGTTTGTATCTCTTAATTGTCCTCACCTAATTTCTCTCCTCCCCCCAACCACGTTTGCTCTCTGTATCTATAACTGTCTCTGTTCTGTTGTTTGTTCATTTGTTTTGTTTTTCAGCTTCCACGTGTAAGTGAAATCATACAGTAATCATACAGTTTTTCTCTGTCTGACTTATTTCACTTAGCGTACATAACACCCTCTTGGTCCACGCCCCCGCCCTTTCTTTTTGGCTGCACCATGTGGCATGTGGGATCTTAGCTCCCCTACCAGGGATCGAAGGTGCGCCCCCTGCAGTGGAAGCGAGGAGTCTTAACCACTGGACCGCCAGGGAAGTCCTGCCCCCTTTCCATAAAGGCCTTTCTCTACCCGAACGTCCCCTAGCCCCCAACCCCACTTCCCACCCCAGGCAGAAATGAGGGGTTCTCTCAGCCTGAATTCCTCTAGAGCATCGCACGAGTGAAGGCGGGAGGGGGCCCCGTGCAGTCACGCCTTTCGGAAGGAGGGACCCTCGTCAGCTCTGAAGGTCCCACTTTTCACCTGCTGGGGACAAGACTACACCCTTTGCCTAAGAAGCCGCCCCCTCTAGACAAAGGCCCTCCACTCTCTGAGGCCCTCCAGACGGCAACTCCTCTGGCATATAGGTCAGATCAGGGTCCCACGCTGCTGATGGCAGGCAGGGGCGGGAGGCGGGGGGTCACCTTTGTTATGGGGGGAGGGGGGAGGGAAGGTCCCTGCAGGCTACATTCAGGTCCTCACCGTGGCTCCGGACGAGTCCTGAAAACACACGCTCGGCTCCCGCTCGGGCTCCTAGCTTCCGAAGCGGAAGTCGGGGGAGCCGCATCCGGCGCTGCGTGGGGTCTCCGAGGGCTGACGGTAGGGGCGGGACTCTGCGGGGACAGCCACTGTTCGGGGTTCAGCGGTCCCTGCGTCCTGCCGGTGCCGTCTATCAGAGCCCGGGACCCCTCCCTCTATGGTCCCGGGTCCTCCAGCCTCCGAACCAAGCCCTCACCTCCCCGAGGCCCTAGCTGGGGGAAGTCAGGGCGCTGCTCCCACCATCTCTGCCTGAGAAGACGGGCGCCACCCTGTGAGCCTCCCTCCTTGGGGAAGAGACCCCCTCATTAGCAATGAGGGTCCTCACCTTGACTCTGGTTATGGCCAAGACGTCCCCCTCTGCAGAACTGGAGTCCGATCCTGCTAGATGAGGCCCTCCCCTCCCTGAGATCACACGGTGTAGTGGAATAACTGAGGACATGGAAAGGAGACGTGCCCCATGAGCCCGCCCCCAGCAAACTGGGCACTGGAGAATAAGCCAGAACTGCAAACAGTGCTGATTGCTTTGAGCCCCCCCGGCAAACCGGGGGCATGCGAATAAGCCAGAGCTGTGAACAGTCCTGAATGCTTTGAGCCCCCCTCCCCCGCCCTCCCGGCAAACCGGGGGCCTGCGAAGAAGCATTGAGTGCTTTGGGCACTAATCCATGAGATGTCCTCAGTATAATCAGAGTGGTGGGAACACAAGGAAATGTCCTTGTGCTACTTCAGTATAATCAAAATAATGGTGGGAACTTTGTGCTGCTTTTGCGCTCAAGGACGAAGCACGGCAGGTTCTCAAGAAAGCCAATTATTGCTTGTATAATTAATAAAAACACAGGTTGCTGCTTTGGCATTTCTGAAACGTTAAGAAAACAAGTCTTAAAGTGTAAACCTAGATAATGCTTTAATAAAAGCTACCACAGCAGGACAGACGGCGCTGTTTTGCCTGAGCGAGCGGCAGCCCTCTACTGCTGTACTTCGGCACAATTCATCTCGTGTGATGAGCTTACTTTCGGCCCTGTCATAAGGTAAACTACAACACACGGGTGGAATGAGCGGATGACTCAGCGGTAGCTCTTCTGGGTCTCCCAGGGCTAAGACCTGTACAGAATTCTCTTTGGCCCCCTCTGCTTTTGGGGGTTCCCTCATAACAGCCAGGTAATTTTTTTGACTCTTGTTTAGGCCTGAGTTTTCTCTCTGTAGATCAGTGGCTGTCCCACTGGAGTTGAGTTGGGTCCTCAACTCCATGAGACTCCTCAGGGAGACTGAGGGGGTTCTTCTACCTCAAACATCTGTCCTGGGCATCCCGGGGCTGACAGCATTCGGGGGATTTGTGGGACTTTTCTGTTCTGGGGTGTGTGGTTCCCTCATTCTTATTCCAAGTCTGGTCAGATACCTGCCCAGCCTAGGGACTCCACTGTCTGCTAACTTGAGGCTGCTCCCATCAAATCAAGGTACTCCTGTTCTGGAGACCTCCAGCTGGAAGCCAGGATGAGCCGCATCCAGCCAGGACTGTTCTGGACTTCCAAGGGTTGATGGCCTGAGTCAGACTTTACAGAAACCCCCCTGTTCTGGCTGGTTCCTTCCATCATTCCTCATTCAGGGTCCCTACCTTCATATCTATCAAAGACTGGGACTCTTTCTGCTTATCCCCTTCCATTGTTTTTAGGCCAAGGCTCTTAATTCCCTGAGAAGTCTGAAGAATACGTGAGGGCATGCTCAGCCTGACAGCTCTATCTGAGGCTCTCTAAATCCGACAGCAGGTGGAAGCCTGTCTAGGTGTGACTCCCTGTATTCTGGGGTGTTGGTCTTCTAAGCCCTCTAATATTGAGGCAATCCGCTTGGCTCCTGGCTCTTGGATTAAAGGTTTCCTGAGAAATACCTCATCCTTGCAAACACCTGAGCAGTTTCCCCTCTGCAAACCTTGGTCCCTGCCTTAGGAGCGATGTGAGATGGGGAAGCTAAAGCATAAGGCAGGAGTTCCAGACAGGTGGTATTGTATCAGGGGAAAAATACACTGATATTTTCCTTCTCTTCACCAGCCAGACTCAGAGACTCGTGTAAATTCTATTTTGACAGATGTAGATCAGGACGGTTTTGTGAGCCCCTGATCTCCTGAGGTTATCTGACACTGCACATGAAGATGATCAGTCACTGATCTTTATTCATGCCTGTCATTTACTTTGGTATCCATATTGCTCTGGGAATGTATTCCAACCCAGTAGCATGAGCACAGTTTTTCTTTTACTTATTGCCTGAGATGCATTTTTAAGAAGAAAGAGGAAAACTGAATATAAGAAACACAAGGTGGGCCTCAGCCTTGGAGAACTGGAATAGTGTGGGTTCTTGATTAATCCAGACCCAGGATCTAGTTTCAAACCTGTCCCTTAACAGCCATATGAATTTGGGTGCATTACTAAAACTCTGTGAGCACCGGGCTCTGCATCTATGAAGTGGGTTTGGCAAGCTCAGTCTTGTAGAACTAGTGAAAGGTGGTTAATATGTGTTAAGTGTCTGGCACAGTGACTGGCCTGTGTTGAGACTTCAACGTTGCATTTATTACTATGATTAATTTGGACCCCATGATACCACCCACTCTGCTGGGGTTGGTTTTTTTTTTTTTTTAACTCCAGGAGAAGCCAGAAAATATGTGGCAACCTAGAACAAAGAAAACCCAATCATCCAAAATGCCAATTAGCAAGAAAAACTAAGTAATATTTCCCTATTACATGATAAATTATTCAATATGAGTACAAGATATACTTTCCCAGTTAGATACAACACAAACCCCCTAAGTCTGTGTCAAGGATCACCAACTTCCCTCCCTACAAGCAGCCCTTCCATCTAAACTACCCTTGTTTTCATTAATTTAACCATCACCAAAAACCCAGAACTCGTATAGAGTTTATCAGATTAAACACATGATAACTTAATTTGAATGCCCTTTTGATGGAGAGGGCTCTGACCCTCCCAGCCCAGTGCAAAGGTGCCCACTGGCTTCTTACCATCTTGCCTCAAAGGAGAATTACACTTATTTCTCAGAAACTCCCTGAAGACGATGTGAATGAAACATTTAATTTGCATACTGTGTTCTCCTGCTCTGGCACAAGAGCACAGGACACATCCCATCCCTCGCACAGTGATATACTTGTCCTTCATGAATAGGCTCAGAACAGTCACAAGGGGGCTGATCTTCTGCATGCCCTTTACATAACTCAGCCTCTCATCTTAGGTGAGGTCCAGTTTTCTGAGACGGACATAGGAGTGGTGCACTTCTTTCACATCAACCTCAAAGACCAGCTCCATGTGCTCAGAGGCTCCCCTAAGGATCCAGGAAGTGAAGTGCTCCTCATCATTTTTAGGGCATTATTCACCAGGTCTGCCTTTGTGATGGGCTCTTTAACTTGATAACTGAGAACCAGGGAATTCACCACCAAAACCACTTTCTAGTCAAGAGTGTGTTGGGCAACTTGTTAGTGTCTGGCAAAGTGTATGGTTCTCTGACTTTGTTCCTCTATTTGACCACTGGAGTCCTGCTTGATGAGATGCCTATGAACACTCCTGACTTTGAGTCTTTGGGTCTCCTTGAGGGCCTGAAAGCACTGCTCATGCGTGCAGCACCACTGCTTCTGATACTGAGGCATGACAGCTCTTGTTGGTACCAGTAGGCAGGAGTGTGGGTAGGAGGCATGGCAATGGGCCACCACAGGCTAAGGAAGAGGAGGAAGATATAAGTGGTGTCAGCTGGTAAACTCAATTTTATTTGCTCTGATGAAGGCCAACTCCACCAGACTTTTCCTAAGGGCAGTGTTCTAGGGCCTCACAAGTCTCCTGTCCTGTTTGTTCCACAAGTACTTGAAGAAGGAACTGAGAAGGCATTTCACAGCTCAGCCGGCCAACCCAGTTGGAGACCTCCCAGGGCTCACAGTAGGGCAGGGAGAAATGGGCTCTATTAGGTTGCACTGGTATTAGAGTATTCCCCTCAGTCCTCACTCAGGGTCCTCACTGTGACTCCTAGCAGTTCCTGGGACACTCAGTCAACTGACCTGAGGCCATCTCCCTTCAGATCGAGGCCTTCATCTCTCTGAGACTCCTACAAGGAGGAGTCACCTCTGTCTGGGTCCTCCCAAGGTTGACAGCAGGGCCTTGACTCTGGGGGACACCCTCTCTTCTGGGGTAAGTAGTCCCCTCACCGCTCATGCCGGTTCTTCACCTTGACTCCTGACAGAGTATGGAATTCCTCCCTCTGCCTAACTGGGGTCATTCACCCCCTTCAGGCCTCACTTCCTTGAGTCGTCTGAGGAGAAAATAACACTGGACAAAGAAATATAGGACCTGTTTTTTTTATTAACAGGATGTCTGGCAAACCTACCTGAGGGCGAAGTGAGGGTCCTTAGCTTGAAACTGTCTGGGCCTCCCAGGTCTCAGGGCAGGGGTGCAGCAGGCCTCTGAGGTTCCTCTCTTCTGGAGTTATATTATTCTCAGTTCATATGGGAGGTATTTGGAGAAATCATGGTACTCAGTGAAAAGCAAGTTTGAGGGGCGTGCTAGGGACCTATTGGGGAGAGAGTGACAAAAATGACAGGTGGAACGTCAGACTGTGCCTGCATGTCTTGCTGAGACATTGTTACAGGAAATCAAATATACCCCCTAATCAGTGCTGGAGTGGTGTTTACATCAGTATTTTCAAAAACAGGGCCTGTGAAGTAATAATAGGTGCTCTTCCAAAAAAGGCAAATTATTTAAATAAAGTTGAGTAAGTTTTAGTTTCCGGTTTTGTTTTCACTGCAAGACTTCCCAAAGCCCTCAATATGCCAATATGCACTGAGAAACTCCAAGAGGGATAATACAACATGATGAGTTTTCTTAACATATTTGACCATGAAAAGCATGTCCTCCTGCCATTTTTTTTTTCACATCGAATCTCAGGACTTCAACACAGAACATTTTGGAGATGCTGTCTATGATGTTCCTGGCAGATCCTCAGCTTATGTTTTTCTGAATGTTTTCAGTTACAGTATAGTGGCCCATCCTGGGGCAAGAAGACTGGCCAGGCACATTTTCAAAACAAAATGGCTGCTTTAGTGCCAATAAAGATGATATATAAAGCACAAAGACCTTAATAAGTGACATGAAATATCAACTCTTGATACTTTTCCAAAATTTCAATTTAGAGTCAATAGGATGCAACCACACCCAAAACTTGCTTGAGATGCCGGATCATTGAGAGACATACTCTAGGGTCATGTTAAATATAGGGCATCCTAAATTTCCCAAAGAATACTACTATGTTACAGCTACTTAAAGGAGAGTAGATGCATATTTTGTAAGTACCCAAACCTCCAGGGGGAAAATATGCTAGAGCTAGCCCAGCTGTAGGGGACCTAATCAAAAAAGGTGTGGGGCTTCCCTGGTGGTGCAGTGGTTGAGAGTCCGCCTGCCGATGCCGGGCACATGGGTTCGTGCCCCCGGTCCGGGAAGATCCCACATGCCGCAGAGCAGCTAGGCCCACGTGAGCCATGGCCGCTGAGCCTGCGCGTCCGGAGCCTGTGCTCCGCAACGGCAGAGGCCACAACAGTAAGAGGCCTGCGTAACGCAAAAATATAAAAATTAAAAAAAATAAATAAATAAAGGTGTGACTACAGGGTAGGTATTCAGGCTCAGTGGAGAATGGGAATGTTGGAACCACAAGGGAGAAATTCTATCTTATAAACTGGTTTTACATAGTGGAAGTGGCAGGGGAACACAGTAATAAGGAAGCTACACAAGTGCCTGCAATTCATCCAAGTGGTACAGGGTACTGTGTCTTTCAAAAGACCTGATTCTGGACTTCTCCAGATGTTAGGATTGAGGTTATTGGTATTCTTTCTGCTATCCTTACAGTGTTTAGTTCAGAAACTGGTGCAGGCCATGTTCCTGCAGAAGACACACATAGTTGATCTGGGAAAGACAAAGGCAGGGAATAGAGACAGGGGCTGAGAGCAATGACCCAGAGATGCCTGCAGAAGTCTAGAGGAGTACAGCTAAAAACACACATCCGTTTTTCCTCTTTATAGTTCAAATAAATTTAAAAACTAAAGCAATTTCCTAGGCAAAGCTATAATGCAAACCCAGCCTTTATCTTGTGATTTGGACTTAGGGTATACAGATAATTAGAAGTATGTTGATCTGAGCAAGTTACTTTCTTAAATGCTGTATTTCAAAGGATTTCAAATAAAAGAGAAACAAGATGGTGGCTCAAGATAGCGGACATTAAAAAAAAACAGCATATAAGTAACATATTTAGAGCTATATTAGTGCATCTCCTGGGTAATTTTAGTATTCATTAGTGTCTTCATCTCTCAGTGGAACAAAACTCATGACTGTCGTTAAAATACTGTTTTAGTCATGTACTAGCTAATTAATAAAGATATTAAATATAACCATTTCTGAAACCTGTGCCTCCGGCATGTATTTTAGCAATGCCTCTTCAATGGGATTTTAGTACTTAAATATTTCCCTCTATGATATTTGGATATGTATATGATTTTAAAATATTATAAAATTATTCATCAGGGAACTGTAACAGGGCTTTGTGACTTTACTAAAAATCTTTTCATTTGAAAAACACACCTTTAGAGTACCCACTGATATTGGGAGACAACTTCAAGTTTTATAATTAGGTGCTACCAAATACCATTCTTTCATTATAGAGCAAGAAACCCAGGTCAAATAAAAACATCTCCATCAGGGGCTTCCCTGGTGGTGCAGTGGTTGAGAGTCTGCCTGCCGATGCAGGGGACATGGGTTCGTGCGTGCCCCGTTCTGGGAAGATCCCCACATGCCGCGGAGCGGCTGGGCCCGTGAGCCACGGCCGCTGAGCCTGCGCGTCCGGAGCCTGTGCTCTGCAGCGGGAGAGGCCACAGCAGTGAGAGGCCCGTGTACCACCAAAAAAAAAAAAAAAAAAAAAAAAAGATAACTTCTATGCTTTCTTAGGTGGTAGCTTTTAAAAATCCAAGGAATTAGAAGAACTTTTTGCTTACAGAAAGGTGAAAAACTTACTTTCATTTTCAGGAAATCATGGAAAGCATAAAACTCTTCTATTAGAATATCAATGTCAATTAAGGATAATACATTACATAGAGTCAGAAGTACTGGTGTTTAGCGAGTTCACCTTTGAGAGACATTTGGCATAAACTAAAACTCTGCAGCAGGAGAGGCCACAACAGTGAGAGGCCCGCATACCGCAAAAAAAATTAAAAACTCAATCAATGTTTAAGAGGATTATCAGTTTTTCAAAATTCCAGTTTAATTTTAGAAAATCATTCTTATGTTTCTTCTAACTGGTTTTTCCATTTCATTGTAAAAATCTATTCAAAAATATTAATGTTTAAAGTGATCGTTACAGAGAGGGAGGGAAGTAGGAACAGCACAAAGAAAAACAACAATAACAATATAATCTCCACTACTCAGAGACATCTGCTGTTATCAAACTATTCTTTCTATTAGTTACTAGGCAATTTTGGAAGACTCTGAAAAAAATCTCAGCTTGGCATACACAAACCACCTAGTGAACAATGGCAGACTCCTACCACCTAGTTAGTTCTTTTCAGTTGCAGATGGGTAAAGAAACTCAGCCCCAGAAAAGAATGCTGCTCTTTTAATTATTCCTCCCTACTTTTCTTCATCGAATGACTATATACTGCTTTGATTACTGCAGGACTTTGTTAAGCCATTGACAATGAGTTTTCTTTTAAAGAAGAACCCTACAGAGAAAATAGCTTAAAAATTGCATAGGGATATTCAGAGAGCAAGAATAAACGGAAACAAAAAATCCACCGTCAGATTTGAATTTCAGGCTTCGTCAGCGATTGACGTGTAGAATGTAGAATGTAATTTTTCTCCAGACTTTAATATCTACTAAACACCCAATGACCAAGTGGCCTACATTTGTTAGATATTTGGTTAATGAGTTGGACTTAATGTGACATTTGCGACTGAAAGCTAGAAGTCTAGATCAACTGTCTGTGATCTTAAAAAAAGGGGCCTTAAGTTCTGGATTTTATCAAATGTGCATCCAAGTCCAAATCGATAGAACCAAGACTTCCCTGGCTTTCAGTACTCCACAGAAGGTGAAGACATAGGTAAGTTGTTTAAAGAACAAAATGGACTCCACACTAAGAGTAATGACAAAAAAACACTAAGGATTCAAAATCCAGATCAATATCAAATGATAAATAAAAGGTACAAAGATATTACAATATAAATGAATAGCTGTTGAAATTAAAGAGCACTGTTTTAAATTAGAGCTCTGTTTAAATTAAAGGAGATCTTTGTTAAATTCAGAGTCCATTCACATATCTAGAATGCACAATCATGCTGCTGAGAGTCATACAAGTGATGTAGGGGGAAAGTGGATTTGTGTGTTTTGCAGCGAGTGGGATGGGAAACGGGAACACTGGAAGTAAAACAAAATGACAGGATACTGGGGAAGCGGTGGGTTCTTTCCAGTCTCTCAGCATTAGCTGAGGCAAAGCAATGGGCAACAGAAATTGTGAGCCCTTAAAAAGAATGGGTACCATACCCCCATAATTGAAATCACTTGGTGAGTTACTGAGAATACAGATTTCTAGGCCCACTGTAACCCAAGAGCAGCCTTGGAATCGAGATTTTTTGTTTTTTTTTTTCTTCACAGAGAAAATTTTTGTTATTTTTTATTTTATTTATTTATTTTTTGCGGTATGCGGGCCTCTCACTGTTGTGGCCTCTCCCATTGCGGAGCACAGGCTCCGGACGTGCAGGCTCAGCGGCCATGGCTCACGGGCCCAGCCGCTCCGCAGCATGTGGGATCCTCCCAGACCGGGGCACAAACCCGCGTCCCCTGCATCGGCAGGCGGACTCTCAACCACTGAGCCACCAGGGAAGCCCTATTTTTTATTTTTTTAACATCTTTATTGGAGTATAATTGCTTTACATTTTTGTGTTAGTTTCTGCTGTATAACAAAGTGAATCAGCTATACCTATACATATATCCCCATATCTCTTCTCTCTTGCGTCTCCCTCCCACCCTCCCTGTCCCATCCCTCTAGGTGGACACAAAGCACCAAGCTGATCTCCTTGTGCTATGTGGCTGCTTCCCACTAGCTGTCTATTTTACATTTCGTAATGTATATATGTCCATGCCACTCTCTCACTTTGTCTCAGCTTACCCTTCTCCCACCTCGTGTCCTCAAGTCCATTCTCTATGTCTGCGTCTTTATTCCTGTCCTGCCCCTAGGTTCTTCAGAACCATTTTTTTTAGCCTCAAGTGATTCTGATGAGAAGCCGACTTTGGAGCCACACTGTTACCCACACTGATGTCTTGTTAGCACTTCATTAAGAAGTGTTAAACTTTTAGAAATTAAGGTTTTCCCAGAAGATGAGGTGTTTTTCATTTAAATTTAAACATATTAATGGGAAGTCTATAGATATTCTGGAACTTCTCTGAAATTTTTTGATGATCATATTCAAGTGCTGAGTTTTCCTCCAGTAATGAACATTTTTAAGCTAGCTATGGACATTTATTAAAATACAGGCCTCAAACTGTCCAAATTGTGACAGGATGAATAAAATAAGAATGTCTCAAAATGTTACTTGAAACCCTCCTAGGGCACTATTAATATCTAGAATTTTTTGGTAGGTGAGAATAAAAACAGGTTTTAGGTCACATATAATATTCTTCTTCCATTCCTTTTAAAGACTTCATTTATTTATTAACCTCTTTTCACTTCTATCCTTATAATTAAGTTTCTTTATAGCCTCACACTTACAGTTGAAAGTAGTGTCTGCATGGGAGCATATGTATATGTATAGCTGATTCACTTTGTTATAAAGCAGAAACTAACACACCATTGTAAAGCAATTATACCCCAATAAAGATGTTAAAAAAAAAAAAAAACAGCCAACCTAAAAAAAAAAAAAAAAAAAAAAAAGAAAGTAGTGTCTGTAGGTTATGTGTAGAGGTTACATTTCATAGGTCACATTTCTGTTGTTACTTAATTGTTCATGCATTTCCCCTCAAATAAATTTCCAGGAGGAGGAGCACAGATTTTACTTCTTTTAATATGCAGAATATTTAAAGTTAGTATTTTAAGTGTAGTAGACTCTCAAAAATGACTTACCCAAAAGATGTTTTTCAACACTGAATTTTCTCAATTGAGAAAAGTATATATACTTGTGCTGTTCAACACAGTAGCCATTAGCCACATGTGACTATTTAAATTTAAATGAATAAAAATTAAATAAAATTTAAAATTCAGTTCTTTAGCTGCACTATCCACATCTCGAATGTTCAGTAGTCACATGTGGCTCTCATACTGGACAGCACAGATATAGAACATGTCCATTAATGTAGGAAATGCTATTAGAAAATGCTGATCTATACAAATTGTTTCTCCTTCCTTCCTCCCTCCCCTTCCTCTCTCTCTCTGATACAGAAGCGTTTCACTGCTCTAAAAAAATTCCCTATGCTCCAACTATTCCTCCTTCCCCCTTTCTTCAGCACCTGGCAACCACTGATCTTTTTGTTTCCATAGTTTTGCCTTTTCCAGAATGTCATATACAGTAAGTCCCCTACATACGAACCTTCAAGTTGCGAACTTCCAAAGATGCAAACGTATTATAAACCTATTACAGTACAGCACTATATAGCCGATTCTGTTAGTTGGGTACCTAGGCCAACTTTGTTGGACTTAGGAACAAACTGGACTTACAACGTGCTCTCGGAATGGAACTTGTTCATATGTAGGGGACTTAACTGCAGGTGGAATTATACAGTATATATAGCCTTTACAGATTGGCTTCTTCTGCTTTGTTTTGTTTTGTTTGGCTGCGCTGTGTGGCTTGCAGGATTACTTCCTCGACCAGGGATTGAACCTGGACTCCCTGCAGTGGAAGCACGGAGTCTTAACCACTGGACCACCAGGAAATTCCCTCAGATTGGCTTCTTTCAGGTAACACTATGCTTGTTTCTGCCATTTTTTTTCATGGCTTGATACCTCATTTCCTGTTATCACAGAATAATATTCTATTGCATGCATGACTGCATCACAATTTATCCATTCACCTACTGAAAGACATCTTGGTTCCTTCCAATTTTGACATTTATGAATAAATCTTGTATAAACATTCCTGTGTAGGTTTTTATGTGGACACAATTTTCAATGCATTTGGATAAATCCCAAAGAGCACGAATGCTAAAATATGGCAAGACTATGTTTAGCTTTGTAAGAAATTTCCAAACTATCTTCCAAAGTGGCTGTACCATTTTATATCTCCACCAGCAATGAGTGAGAACTCCCGTTGCTCCATATCCTCACCAGCATTTGATGCTGTCAGAGTTTTGGATTCTGGCCATTCTAATAGGTGTGTAGTAGTATCTTATTGATGTTTTAATTTACAATTCTCTAATGACGTATGATGTGCAGCATCTTTTCATATGTGCCATATTTGCTATCTGTATGTCTACTTTGGTGAGCTGATTAGATCTGCCAGCTTTTAAATTGGGTTGTTCATGTTGTTGTTGTTGTTGTTGAGGTTTAAGTGCTCTTTATATGTTTTGGATACAAGTCCTCTATCAGATATGCTTTTGTAAATATTTTCTCCCTGGCTGTGCCTTGTCTTTGCATTCTCTTAACAGAGTGTCTTTTGTAGAGCAGAAGTTTTTCACTTCAATGACCTCTAACCTAGCTATTTTTTCTTTCATGGAGCATGCTTTTAGTATTGTATCTAAAAACTCATTGTCAAACACAAGGTCACCTAGATTTTCTCTTCTGTTATCGTTTTATATTTTAATAAGTTTTATATTTTTGCATTTTACATTTTGGTCTATGATTGATTTTGAGTCACTTTTCTTAAAAGATATAAGGTCAGTGTCTAGATTCATTTTCTTGAATATGAATGGCAGTTGTTAAGCCCCATTTGTTGAAAAGACTATCCTTTTCCACTGGATTGCCTTTGCTCCTTTGTCAACAATTAGTTGCTCATATTTGTGTGGGTTTATTTCTGGGGTTTTTGGTCCATTAAGTTGATTTGTCTATTCTTTTAACAACACCACACTGTCATGATTACTGTGGCTTTAGAGTAAGTCTTGAACTAGAGTACTGCCAGTCCCCCAACTGTGTTCCTTTACAGTGCTGAATTGGTTACTCTGGAACTTTTCCTTTTCCATATAAACTTTAGAACCAGTTTGTTGGTATCCACAACATAAACTTCTGGGATTTTCACTGGGATTGTGTTGAACCTATAGATTATGTTAGGAATAACTAACATCTCAACAATATCGAGTCTTCCTATCCAAGAACATGGAATATCTCTCCATTTATTTAGATCTTTGATTTCTTTCATCAGTTTTGTAGTTCTCCTTATATAGACCTTATAAAATTTTGTTAGATTCATACCTAAGTATTTTTTTTTTGCTTCTAATGTAAATGGTATTTTACTTTTTATACTCAAATTCCAAATGTTCGCTGCCGATATATAGGAAACAATAGAATTTCATATATTAACCCTGAATCCTGCATCTGTGCAATAATTGCTTATTAGTTCCAGAAGGGGTTTTTTTGGTCAATTTTTTGAGATTTTTCTATATAGACAATAAATCACCTGCAAACAAAGACAGTTTTACTCCCTCTTCTAAATTTTCCTTCCTTTTCTTGTGTTTTTTCATTACATTACATAGGGTTTACAGTACAATTTATAATTGTACTGTACAATTTTGATAAAGAGTAGTGAGAGGGGACGTCCTTGCCTTGTTCCCCATCTTAGGGGGGGGAAGTATCTAGTTTTTCACCATTATGATATTAATTGTAGTCTTTTTGAAGATGTTCTTTATCAAGTTGAAAAAATTTCCCCTCCATTTCTAGTTTACTGAGAGTTTATCATGAAAGGGTGTTGTATCTTGTTGAATGTTCTTATTGCATCCACTAATATGATCGTATGATTTTTCTGCTTCAGCCTGTTGATGTAATGAATTACATTAATTGACTTTAAAATTTTGAACTACCCTTGGATACCTGGAATACACATTTGGTTGTGGTGTATAATCCTTTTTATACATCATTGAATTTTATTTCCTAATATTTTGCTGAGGATTTTTGAATCTATGTTCATGAGAGATATTGATTGGTAGTTTTCCTTTCCTGTAATGTCTTTGCCTGGGTTTGGTATTAGATAATGCTGACCTCATAAAATGAGTTACGAGGTGTTCACACTGCATCTATTTTTTAGAACAGATTGTAGAGAACTGGTATCATTTGTTTCTTAGATGTTTGGTGAAATTCAATAGTGAAACCATTTGGACCTGGTCCTTGCTATTTTGGAAGGTTATTAATTATTGATTTCAATTTCTTTAATAGTTGTAAGTCTATTCAGATTGCCTATTTCCCCTTGTGTGAGTTTTGGTAGATTGTGTCTTTCAAAGAATTGGTCCATTTCACCTTTTATCAAATTTGTGGGTGTAGAGTTCAAAATACAGTTGACGCTTAAACAATGTGGTGGTTAGGGGCACAGACTCCTTGTGCAGTAAAAAATCCACGCATAACTTTATAGTAGGCCCTCCGTATCCATGGTTCTGCATCCAAGGACTCAACCAACTGTGGATCATGTAGTGTTGTAGTATTTATTGAAAAAAAAAAAACCTGTGTATAAATGGACTTCTGTAGTTCAAACCTGTGTTGTTCAAGGGTCTACTGTATTCTATTATCATTTTACTGTCCATGGGATTAGGAGAGCTGATTCCTCTTTCATTTCTGATACCAGTAATTTGTTGTCTCCTCTCTTTTTCTTTTTTTGTTTAAACCCTAACCAGCCTTGATTTCAATGGCAGAGCTCCAGCAACCTGGAAGCACCTCACCAAGCCTCTCAGTGGAGCGGGAAGGGGCAGGGAATTGGAACTCAGAGGCTCAAATCTTAGAGAAGGGCTGATGGCAAGCCTGGGGAGAGGCTGCATGACTGTGGGGAGTCCCCTAGCGCAGGTCGTGGGCCATGAACATGCCTCTGGCCCTGCGCAGGATGGGGTCCTTGGCAGCATCACTGGGGTGCTCCTTGGACGGGATCTCCAGTAGCGCTGCAGTGAAGCACTGGTGGGCATCGAGCGCATGCTGCACCTCTCTGCGATGTACTGGTTGATGAGGATGATGCCGATGTCCTCCCGATTTAGAAACCACCAGAAAGTGTCTTCCGTCTCACTGATGGTAGTATCCTTCTCCACCACCAGGAAATTAGGGTGGTGGTTCTTGTTAAGCTCCCCTATGCCACCCAGCAGGAAGCCAGTCACCGTGTCCTCGTCTCCCATCACCACAATTAGCTTCCCCCTCTCCGCCATCCTCACAGTCAGCAATACTTCAAATATTTTACTTTATTCTCTTTTTGCTTGGATGGTTTCTGAAGATAAGTTCGATTTAATTGTTCTTATTCCTCTGTTGGTAAGACATTATTTTCTCTGGCTTCTTTCAAGATTTTCTGTTTGTCTTTGATTTCCTGCAGTTTGAATATGATATGCCTAGATATCAAATTTTGGGCATTTATCCTGTTTGTTGTGCTCTGAGCTTCCTGGATGTGTGGTTTTGGTGTCTGTCTTTCATTTTTGGAAAATCCTCAGCCTTTTTTATTTATTTATTTTAACAACTTTATTGGAGTATAAGTGCTTTACAATGGTGTGTTAGTTTCTGCTTTATATTCTTAGCCTTTAAAACTTCAAATATTTCTTCTGTTCCTTTCTTTCTTCTCCTTTTGGTATTGATATTACATGTATATACACTTCTTGTAATTGTCCCACAGTTCTTGAATATTCTGTTCAGTCTTTTTCATTCATTTTTTTTCCTTTTGTATTTCAGTTTGGAAGTTTCTATTGATCTATCTTCAAGTTCACTGATTCTTTATGAGTGAATCCATCAAATACATTCATCATTTCTGTTTATAGTGTTTTTGATTTCTAGCATTTTCTTTTGATTCTTTCTTAAAGTTTTCATCTCTCTGCTTACATTACCTACCTTTTCTTGCATTTGTCTACTTTTTCCCTGAGAATGCTAGCATATTAATTGTAGCTATTTTAAATTCTCAGTCTGATAATTCCATATCTGAGTCTGGTTCTGATGCTTCCTTGTTCATTCAGAGTGTGCTTTTTGTCTTTTAGTATGACTTGTGATTTTTTTTATAGCCAAACATGATGTACTGGGTAAAAGGAACTGAGGTCGTATGAGGTTTAAATTTATCTGACTAGGAGGTACACTGTGTATATTTTTTGTTGCAATTGTGGTGTCAGAAGCTAAAATTTCCTCTGGTGTCCTTGCTTTTTCTGTTTGTCTCTCTAGTTTTGGAGGGCAGGAGTTTCCCTATGAGCTCCATTCTCTGATGAATACAAGAACTGTTGATTTTTTACCTTGAGGAAAGCTCTTTTTCTAAAAATAAATTTATTTATTTTTGGCTGTGTTGGGTCTTCGTTGCTGTGCGTGGGCTTTCTCTAGTTGAGGCAAGCGTCGGCTACTCTTCCTTGCAGTGTGCAGGCTCTCATTGCGGTGGCTTCTCTTGTTGCGAAGCACGGGCTCTAGGCTCACAGGCTTCAGTAGTTGTGGCATGTGGGCTCAGTAGTTGTGGCTCGCGGGCTCTAGAGCGCAGGCTCAGTAGTTGTGGCACACGGGCTTAGTCGTTCTGCGGCATGTGGGATCTTCTCGGACTAGGGATTGAACGTGTGTCTCTTGCGCTGGCCAGCATATTCTTAACCACTACGCTGCCAGGGAAGTCCAAAGCTCTTCTTGTGAGTACTTCGAAGCTCTTTATGTGTCAGACCTAAAACTGGAAGTCAGAACCATTTCTTTTTTAAGAGTAGACTTTCTATTCTGACTTAACAAGTAGTTTTCAGATGCAATCTTCTGGGGTTTTTTTTGTACTTGGCCTTAAATTTCCAATATAATTCCTACTATCTATATTCTCCAATGTACTGTTGATTAAGTTTAGGCTTGCTACTGTTGAGTTCTAGACTACCAATGGCCCATGTCAATTTTTGAAGAACATATTTGACTTTTATGCCATGCTGAATTATTGTGAAAATCCACCCACCCCAGAAGTCCCCCAGGATTTGGAAGCATCAACTACCTCTGGCACTGGGACAAAGAGTTGAGCCTCTGAGTTTCCAATCAGCTTTTTGGTTCCTTTGATCTTAATCATGACCGTATAACCAAGATTTATTTAATGAGGCCTGAAAGCTCTTGCTTCCATTTGTAATTGCAATATCCAGACATTGGAACGGAATGGAAGGAATCGAGAATCATTTTCTAGCCTGGTTTTCTCTATTTTATTCTGTCTCTAAACAGTCTGTGCCTCATGGCAAGCAGTCTTTGCTATGGAATGAACTGTGTCCCCCTACAGTCATATGTTTAACCCTAGCCGCACCCCCCACCATGAGACTCTATTGGAGGTAAGGCCTTTAAGGAGGAAGTAAAGGTCAAATGAGGTCATAAGGGTGGAGCTCTAATCTGATAGAACTGATGTCCTTATAAAAAATGAAGAAGCACCAGAGATCGATCTCATCTCTCCTCCATCTCTCTCTGTGCCACGTGAGGACTCAGCAAGAAGGTGGCCATCTGCAAGACACAAAGAGGGCTCTCACCAGACACTGAACCCTGCCGGAAACTTGATCTTGAATTTTCCAGCCTCCAAAACTTTGAGAAAATAAATTTCTGTTGTTTAAGTCACCCGGTCTATGATATTTTGTCATGGCAGCCGTAGGAGACCAAGACAGTCCTTTGTTGACTAATGTAACTGGGTTTACTGAGAAGTTTCAGCTTGGTGCAAAATCAAGATAAAGTGGCTTCAGTGTTTCCAATTACTGTCTTCTCTCGTGTACTGCTGGATCTCCCCTTTCCAGTACAGCAATATGATCTTATGAAGATTCCCTAGCTTTGTGGCCACTTTTGGGTATAAAAATTTAGTTCAAATTAAAGCATTAATTTCAAAGTTGTTTTAAATCTCATCTCCTTTCCTTATCCTCAGGTCAGGCTTGAGTGGCAGTCCTGACTATGAGATTTGAGATGGAAGGTGTTGGCAGGGTCTGGCTCTGAGACACCTTTTTCCTCTCTCTTTAATAACCCTCTCTGTGGCTATTCCTGCCTCTCTAATACTGACAGGCTGAAGATGCCCTCTGTATGGCAATGCTGAAATATCGATCTGATCATTGGACATACATCTAGTTTCTTCGTGGGTCTCCAAGAAGCCTCTCTATTATGCTGTTCCCTGACAGATGAGGTCCCCCATTTAGCAGAACAGCCTATAGCCGCCTGTTGCTAAGGTGCCTCACCTGGCAGCCAGCCTCCTTGATCGGGCTATTAGCAAACTTGCTCTAGCCAGGTAATCTTGGTAGTGACCACTGGAAATTCATGTATTTTCGCATGCCAAAAGGAGGGAATTCAGACTGCTCTATCGCCCTCCCTCTCCCTCCAGTCATCCATACGTGTTTAAGCCTATTCTTCCTTCTCAGAGAAGTACACAAATGAAATCCTAAATTATGTTTAAGATTTGATTTATGTCAAAAGAGATCTTCAGGAATAAAGAAGACCCCTTAAAACAGGGACCAATTAACAGGCTTGTGAACTCATTTTGTAACTATTACCTTATCCTCTAATTCTTAAATTGTTATTCAACTTCCACAGGATGAATCTTTTACTTTACTCAACAAATATTTATTGAGTACCCAAGGTATGCAGGGCACATAAATAAAAATGTTCAGATTGTTCCTGCCTTCAATATATCTAAGGAGAGCTAAAATAGATAAATATTTTTAATCTCAAGGTAAAAGATGACAGGTGACATAAGACAGTGTTAAGAGAATTCAAAAAGGAATAAATAACTATTTTGATTTATCCAGGAAAGACTTAGAGAATGGGACATTTGAGCTGCATAGGAGTTGTATATTCAGAGAAAGAAAAGATACTCTAGATTATAAAACAAAAACATACAAACAAAAGCGATGAAATGGAAAAAACACTTGAAATTGTTGGGGAAAAGATATATATTTTAGTGTATCCCTCTTTTGATGTTAAAGTAAATATTGGAAGTGGAAAGATACAAGAATAAAAAGAAGGCATGAAGAAGTAATAAGAACTAATAAGCAGTTGGATTTTCCCACCTTTAAGTAGGTTCATGTAGCACTTTGCACAGAGTGAATACCGAAAAAGATGTTTTAGCAACTTGACTGCTAAATCCCAACTATGCTTAAACATCTCATTCTTTTCTACTAAATTAATAGACATTAGAATAAGGAGTTTTGAAAGCAGCTTTACATCTTTCTATTTTTTCTCAGTTGAGCAACTATTCACTATGTATGTCTAGCCGCCATGAGAAATACAAAATCTATAACATAATCTCACCCTACAAGGAGCTTAAATTTTATTTTTTACTTTCCCTGATTTGTTTTGTTTTTGCAAAGATAGCAAAATAACTGACACTAATGAGCCTAATTCAATTATAATTTATTATTAACCACACCCCCTACTGTACTGTTTCTTCTCCCTCCTTTGCTTAAGAAAATGTAGAATAATTTCTGACATAATGTTAACTGAGTTGTTACTACTGGTTATTTACTGGAACAGAATAGTTTTATTTTGGTTCTTTTGTCACTGAGAGCCAAAAATGACTTTTTGAATTTTCTAATTGGCATATTCTTTCTCTGTGATTTCCATGAATTTTCAGGTGACTACTTTTATCAACTATATAGGTATGGCTTATATATAATTTCATTTTCAGAATGAACTGCTAATCAAAATGCTTTTCCCATTTCAAAAACGAAGATACACTAGGTATAAGAAAGTAGGTAAAATAAGCCCCTTATTACAGAAATTTTAATTTTAGCGAGATCCCCTTACGTCATCTATTCCAGTTTAATTATCCTAACCTTTTGTGTTGATTACCTTGGGCAAGGCATGTTTGAACAAACTTAAGGCAGAGAGAGGCTTGTTAACAACAGTCCATTCCTCAGCAGATGGTAACCACATCCTGCTTGACAATATACATGCTACCTGTAGATGTCACTATACCCTTATAATTCCTCTCAGTGCAGTGACCTATTCATTCCCCTCCACACCCCCCACTTCAGAGTTACAGGAATGAATATTTGAAGAGATCCTGAATTTCTGTTTTCTAAACAGAGAATTGAAAGGTGAAATTCCCAGAATATAAAATACAAAATTGCAAAGCAGCAATCTCAGAGACAGACAGGTGCGCGCACATGCACACGCCTGCCACCCCCAAAAGGAGTGCTTTCAAAGGTAGATAATTATATTTACCACCTATGTTTCATTAGTCAATTGGATAATCTTTCAGGTTAGAAACAAGATCAAGGCAAGGGGCTTCCCTGGTGGCGCAGTGGTTGAGAGTCGCTTGCCGATGCAGAGGACACGGGTTTCGTGTCCCGGTCCAGGAAGATCCCACATGCCGCGGAGCGGCTGGGCCGTGAGCCATGGCCACTGAGCCTGCGCGTCCGGAGCCTGTGCTCCGCCAACGGGAGAGGCCACAGCGTACCGCGAAAGATCAAGGCAAGAATGTGGCTATTACCTCTCTTTTCTTCTTTATTTACAAATAATCTGTAAAATCTTAGCCTAAAATAAACAAAATCATGTTTCAACGGACTGTTCACTCATAAGATCTTAGAAGAGTTGAATAAAATGGACTTCCTGTTTTGTTTTTGTTTTGTTTTTTCTGCAGTACGCGAGCCTCTCACTGTCGTGGCCCCTCCCATTGCGGAGCACAGGCTCTGGAGGCGCAGGCTCAACGGCCATGGCTCACGGGTCCAGCCGCTCCGCGGCATGTTGGATCCTCCCAGACCGGGGCACGAACCCGTGTCCCCTGCATCGGTAGGCGGACTCTCAACCACTGCACCACCAGGGAAGCCCGGATTTCCTGTTTTAAAAAAAGGATGTGAAAATGATGCTTTGATGGATAATAATGGCAGAAGAAATATAAACAAATATGCCCTAGTTTTAAGAATAGGTTTTTGCTTTGGCAGCCTTTTTGCCCTGGGCACCAAACACTGGGCCCAGTTTTTTGTTTATTGGGCAGTCAGGTCCCCTTTTGTCAATCTGGGCCTAGTGATCACTTTATCACCACTTGTAGTATACCAAAGTGTTCCAGGTGGGAAGAGAAGGATACTCAGACATGACTTGGGCCTTGAAAGTCATCCTTAGCATAACTGCAAAAGGCAGATCTCCCCCATTAAGAAAAACATAGCCCAAGCTGAAGCAGTAAATGATCTCAGCTTTTCAAATCCAAAGAGAGTTGGAGAAAGGGAGCGTCAGTTAATTAAAATCAGCTTTTCAGGTAGGAATGTGAATGTCCAGGCTATCCTCTGGTTGATGCTGATTGCCAAAGGGCACGGCTCAAAAAAAACCCTCTACTGGATCAACAGGAGGATTACGGAGTCATAACCTTCCACACATAGACCCAGAAGAGAGGAAAAATCAAAGAGAGAAAAAAATCAAAATCAAAATCATGTAGTTAGAATGACCATGAGTGAAAAAGTAAGAAAATAAAAATAAAGTAAGGTGTGCAGAATGGAAAAGTCTGAAATAAACCCTATATATGGCTATGGATGTGGACAGAAGTCAATAATAGCAATGCATAATTGGAGTTGGGGTAGCCACTGCCAATGCTATGAAGGCCTTACATTGTAGCTATTTGTAAATATGCTTCATACTCGTCGTTAGTGACTCCTTAGAGGGCTAAAACACAGCCTATTCATCTTGGTTCCCCCATAGCACCTAGCAAATCACCTGGTACCTATTGGATTCTCAAAAAACATTTATTTATTAAATAAACTGAAAGCAAAAGCTATCCAGTGGGAAAAACAAACAGAATGTAGATAGTTCTTGGATGCTGTCAATAAAAAAGAATAGGATGTCAAAAACTAGTTTGAACGTCTCAATTTGGAGATAGTGAAAAAGTTGGTATTGTTGTCAGACACTTGGAATGCAGAAGGGAGATTCAATTTGCATATGAGAGATTCATTTCCTTTGAGAATATATGGGGATGGTACATATTTGATGGAGGAATATAAAATAGACTGGGCTTAAATGTAACTGGTTGGAAATATAAGATGTTAAGAAAGAAGCTGGAGAGGAAGATTTGGGATTCCTAGGTGGAGAGAACACATTTAAATCTTCAGAATGAATGAGATCCCCGAGGAAATGTGTATAACATATTATGCATATGAAGAAGGTCTAAAACTAAAGATTTTTGGATATCTGGAGTCAGAAGGTGGGAGAAGAAGGTGGAATCAGAGCCAGCTGAAGAGAAAATAGTGCTATACTAGCTGAGAAAAGAAAATTGCCAAAAAGGAAACCATATTACTACAATAATGAACAATATATATAATAAAGAATTTAGATGGATAATTTTAAAAGAGCAAACAAACCCCTTTACTAGTTTTTTCCAACAGGTCTTTAGTAGTTGCCTAAGAGAGCTGCCTTACTATGATATATAAGTTAGATATTTCGACAGTTCCTCCAGGAAGGAGTTGGAGGGGTGGGGGGGAGGTTAGTGGGCTAAGTGGTGAGGAAATGGAAACCACATATATAGGCAGAGGGTGTAAATGAAAGATCTCTTAACAGATTGATTACGTAAGGTCAAGGTATATGGATTCACTTTTTTTCACTTGGTGGTCCTTTGCCTTCTCCATGGACAACTGAATTAGAACTGAAACTACACTAACTTCATATATGGATAGCTGAGAGAAGGAAGATACAGCACTAAAACATTTATCCATGATTTTTACATTAAAACAAATATTTATTTAATTTAAAGGTTCTTATACCTCATTTTTCGGGGCAAGGGGGAGTATGGGATGGGCTATTCTGAGTCTTTTGAAAGCTATGCTCCCCCAGAAGAAAATGCACATTCACACTGAAAATTACATGAAATTAGAGAAGATCTACAAATCCCTTCCAAAGATCCCAGTGTAAGAAGCCCTAACTTAGCAAACAGTCTGCAAATTCACTGAACCTGATGCTTAAAGTGAGAAGAGCACAGTAGGATGAGGAGTCCTGAGCCGTAGTTTCACTGTTCCCAGTTCAGCTGTGTTATCAGGAAGAAGTACTATGATCTTCATAGAGGTCATGAGACTAAATATATCTAGGTCAGACCATTCAGTTCAGTAAACCTGTTACATGTTATGTTTCTACTTAAAAAGCCAATAAAGAATATCATCACTGAATTAATTCTTTTCTATTTGTATTTGTATTTTTATGCTTACATTTCTTCTCACAAAAAGCAACAGACCATTTTACAGATGAGATACACATTTCAATTTATGCTTACCAGATATTTAGAAGACAGGTGCTAATTGCATTTTAAACCCCCATTTGAACACCAGCTGCTCCTAAATAACTTTTAGTCTGAGGACAACTTTTGGATCTTTCCTTATTTTTCTACTAATTTTGAGCCACTAAAAAAAAATAAGAGATAGCCTAGCAGCTTGGAATACAATCACAGGCCACTTTCACAAGGGGAATGATCAAATTTAACTTCCTAGGAAAGTTAGACCATTGTTTCTTTTGAACATTTTGAAGTTCTTCTGCCAAACAAGAACTGAAAGGCGTCAAACAGCCTTCTTCACAGACGGCAAGAGCTTAGTAACAGGAGAGTGGCAGGGTCAAATGAAGTGCTCCAGAGTGCAGAGAAAGAGAGAAGGAGACGAAGCACTCAGAAGTGACAGGAGAATGAGGCAAGGACAAGCTAGCTGGATTTCTGCTCCATTTGATACTGCACATATGGGTATACCAGGAGCGGCTGCTTCAGAATGAACACAAGGCAGCTTTGTCTCCAGGTGAGAGTACTGAACCTCCAGAATTTTGGAAAACACATCCTGATTATTTTGGAGGAAAAGGAAAGAAGTGTTATCTGGTTATTCTCAACCTAAATTTCCCCTTTAGAGTCATTAAAAAAAAAATTTCAGGAAGGCATCTGTCTTCCAAACTAACACTTTTCTAGAACCTTCTAAAGAGGCATTTGGGGCAAATATAGTTGATGGAACTTAGCAGAACAGGATGATTATCTGTAGAGCTAACTTCTGTGATGGGAATACATAAGTTATTAGAGTCAATTCTAACGAGCAGTCAGAATTTTTAGACTGTATTTCAAAAAGGGGGAAAAATATTCCAATACCTGAAAGTCAATAGCGCAACACTCTGATTCCTAAATAGTCTTTCAAAAGCCCATGAAGACATTGGTTCAAGATGGTGGAATAGAAGGACGTGCTCTCACTCCCTCCTGTGAAAACACCAGAATCACAACTAGCTGCTGGACAATCGACAGGAAGACACTGGAACTCACCAGAAAAGATGCCCCACATCCAAAGACAAAGGAGAAGCCACGATGAGACGGTAGGAGGGGCGCAATCACAATAGAATCAAATCCCATAACTGCTGGGTGGGTGACTCACAGACTGGAGAACACTTATACCACAGAAGTCCACCCACTGTTGTGAAGGTTCTGAGCCCCACGTCAGGCTTCCCAACCTGGGGGTCTGGCAACGGGAGGAGGAATTCCTAGAGAATCATACTTTGAAGGCTAGTGGGATTTGACTGCAGGACTTCAAGAGGACTCGGGGAAACAGACTCCACTCTTGGAGGGCAGACACAAAGTAGTGTGTGAATCGGGACCCAGGGAAAGGAGCAGTGAAGCCAGGGGAGACTGAACCAGACCTACCTGCTAGTGTTGGAGGGTCTCCTGCAGAGGTGGGGGGTGGCTGTGTCTCACCGTGAGGACAATGACACTGGCAGCAGAAGTTCTGTGAAGTACTCCTTGGCGTGAGCCCTCCCAGAGTCTGTCATTAGCCCCACCAAAGAGCTGGGTAGGCTCCAGTGTTGGGTGGCCTCAGGCCAAACAACCAACAGGCAGGGAACCCAGCTACACCCAGCAGCAGACAAGCAGACTAAAGTTTTACTGAGCTCTGCCCACCAGAGCAACAGTCAGCTCTACCCACCACCAGTCCCTCCCATCAGGAAACTTGCACAAGGCTCTTAGATAGTCTCATCCGCCAGAGGGCAGGCAGCAGAAGCAAGAAGAACTACAATCTTGCAGCCTGTGGAACAAAAACCACATTCACAGAAAGATAGACAAGATGAAAAGGCAAAGGGCTATGTACCAGATGAAGGAACAAGATAAGACCCCAGAAAAACAACTAAATGAAGTGAAGACAGGCAACCTTTCAGAAAAAGAATTCAGAATAATGATAGTGAAGATGATCCAGGACCTCGGAAAAAGAATGGAGGCAAAGATTGACAAGATGCAAGAAATGTTTAACAAAGACCTAGAAGAATTAAAGAACAAACAAACAGAGATGAACAATACAATAATTGAATTAAAAAATACACTAGAAGGAATCAACAGCTGAATAACTGAGGCAGAAGAACGGATAAGTGACCTGGAGGACAGAATGGTGGAATTCACTGCTGTGGAACAAATAAAAAAAAGAATGAAAAGAAATGAGGACAGCATAAGAGACCTCTGGGACAACATGAAACGCAACAACATTCGCATTAGAGGGGTCCCAGAAGCAGAAGAGAGAGAGAAAGGACCCGAGAAAATATTTGAAGAGATTATAGTCGAAAACTTCCCTAACATGGGAAAGGAAATAGCCACCCAAGTCCAGGAAGCATAGAGAGTCCCATACAGGATAAACCCAAGGAGAAACACGCCGAGACACACAGTAATAAAACTGGCAAAAATTAAACACAAAGAAAACTTATTGAAAGTAGCAAGGGAAAAACAACAAATAACATACAAGGGAACTCCCACAAGGTTAACAGCGGATTTCTCAGCAGAAACTCTACAAGCCAGAAGGGAGTGGCATGACATATTTAAGTGATGAAAGGGAAGAACCTAAAACCAAGATTACTCTACCCGGCAAGGATCTCATTGAGAGTCTATGGAGAAATCAAAAGCTTTACGGACAAGCAAATGCTGAGAATTCAGCACCACCAAACCAGCTCTACAACAAATGCTAAAGGAACTTCTCTAAGTGGGAAATACAGGAGAAGAAAAGGATCTACAGAAACAAACCCAAAACAATTAAGAAAATGGTGAGAGGAACATACATATCGATAATTACCTTAAGCGTGAATGGATTAAATGCTCCAACCAAAAGATGTAGGCTCGCTGAATGGATACAAAAACGAGACCCATATATATGCTGTGTACGACAGACCCACTTCAAACCTAGGGACACATACACACTGAGAGTGAGGGGATGGAAAAAGATATTCCATGCAAATGGAAATCAAAAGAAAGCTGGAGTAGCATTCTCGTATCAAATAAAAATAGACTTTAAAAAAAAAGAATGTTACAAGAGACATGGAAGGACATTACATAATAATCAAGAGATCAATCCAAGAAGAAGATATAACAATTATAAATATATATGCACCCAACATAGGAGCACCTCAATACATAAGGCAACTGCTAACAGCTATAAAAGAGGAAATCAACAGTAACACAATAATAGTGGGGGATTTTAACACCTCACTGACAACAACGGACAGATCATCCAAACAGAAAATTAACAAGGAAACACAAGCTTTAAATGACACAATAGACCAGATAGATTTAATTCATTTTTATAGGACATTTCATCCAAAAACAGCAGACTACACTTCCTTCTCAAGTGCACACGGAACATTCTCCAGGATAGATCATATCTTGGGTCAGAAATCAAGCCTCAGTAAATTTAAGAAAAGTGAAATCATATCAAGCATCTTTTCTGACCCAACACTATGAGATGACGAATCAATGACAGGGAATAAAATGTAAAAAACACAAACACATGGAGGCTAAACAATACGTTATCAAAAACCAAGAGATCACTGAAGAAATCAAAGAGGAAACGAAAAATACCTAGAGACAAATGACAATGAAAACACGATGATCCAAATCCTATGGGATGCAGCAAAAGCAGTTCTAAGCGGGAAGTTTATAGCAGCACAAGCCTACCTCAAGAAACAAGCAAAATCTCAAATGAACAATCTAACCTTACACCTAAAGGAACTAGAGAAAGAAGAACAAACAAAACCCTAAGTTAGCAGAAGGAAAGAAATCATAAAGATCAGAGCAGAAACAAATGAACTAGAAACAGAGAAAACAACAGCAAAGATCAATAAAAGCTGGTTCTCTGAGAAGATAAACAAAATTGATAAACCATTAGTCAGACTCATCAAGAAAAAGAGGGACAGGACTCAAATCAATAAAATTAGAAATGAAAAAGGAGAAGTTACAACAGACACTGCAGAAATAAAAAAGATCATGAGAGATTACTACAAGCAACTCTATGCCAATAAAATGGACAATCTGGAAGAAATGGACAAATTCTTAGAAATGCACAACCTGCCAAGACTGAATCAGAAAGAAATAGAAAATATGAACAGACCAATCACAAGTAATAAAATTGAAACTGTGATTAAAAATCTTCCAACAAACAAAAGTCCAGGACCAGATGGCTTCACAGGTGAATTCTATCAAACACTTACAGAAGAGCTAATACCCATCTTTCTCAAACTCTTCCAAAAAATTGCAGAGGAAGGAACACTCCCAAACTCATTCTATGAGGCCACCATCACCCTGATACCAAAACCAGACAAAGATACTACAAAAAAAAGAAAATTACAGACCAATATCACTGATGACTACAGATGCAAAAATCCTGAACAAAATATTAGCAAACAGAACCAAACAAGACATTAAAAGGATCATATGCCATGATCAAGTGGGATTTATCCCAGGGATGCAAGAATTCTTCAGTATATGCAAATCAATCAATGTGATACACCATATTAACAAATTGAAGAATAAAAACCATATGATCATCTCAATAGATGCAGAGAAAGCTTTTGACAAAATTCAACACCGATGTATGATAAAAGCTGTCCAGAAAGTGGGCATAGAGGGAGCCTACCTCAACATAATAAAGGCCATATACGACAAACCCACAGCAAACATCATTCTCAATGGTGAAAAACTGAAAGCATTTCCTCTAAGATCAGGAACGAGACAAGGATGTCCACTCTCACCACTATGATTCAACATAGTTTTGGAAGTCCTAGCCACAGCAATCAGAGAAGAAAAAGAAATAAAGGGAATCCAAATTGGAAAAGAAGACGTAAAACTGCCACTGTTTGCAGAGGACATGATACTATACATAGAGAATCCTAAAGATGTTACCAGAAAACTACTAGAGCTAATCAATGAATTTGGTAAAGTTGCAGGATACAAAATTAATGCACAGAAATCTCTTGCATTCCTATACACTAATGATGAAAAATCTGAAAGAGAAATTAAGGAAACACTGCCATTTACCACTGCAACAAAGAGAATAAAATACCTAGGAATAAACCTACCAGGGAGACAAAAGACCTGTATGCAGAAAACTATAAGACACTGATGAAAGAAATTAAAGATGATACCAACAGAGGGAGAGATATACCATATTCTTGGATTGGAAGAATCGATATTGTGAAAATGACTCTCCTACCCAAAGCAATCTACAGATTCAATGCAATCCCTATCAAGTTACCAATGGCATTATTTACAGAACTAGAACAAAAAAATCCTAAAATTTGTATGCAAACACAAAAAACCCTGAATAGCCAAAGCAGTCTTGAGGGAAAAAAATGGAGCTGGAGGAATCAAGACTCCCTGACTTCAGACTATACTACAAAGCTACAGTAATCAACACAATGTGCTACTGGCACAAAAACAGAAATATAGAGCAACGGAACAGGATGGAAAGCCCAGAGATAAACCCACGTACCTATGGTCAACTAATCTATGACAAAGGAGGTGAGGATATACACAATGGAGAAAAGACAGTCTCTTCAATAAGTGGTGCTGGGAAAACTGGACAGCTACATGTAAAAGAATGAAATTAGAACACTCCCTAACACCATATACAACAATAAACTCAAAATGGATTAGAAACCTAAATGTAAGACCGGACACTCTAAAACTCTTAGAGGAAAACATAGGAAGATACTGTTTGACATAAATCACAGCAAGATGTTTTTTGATCCACCTCCTAGAGTAATGGGAAAAAAAAACCAAAAATAAACAAATGGGATCTAATGAAACTATAAACAAGACGAAAAGACAACCCTCAGAATGGGAGAAAATATTTGCAAATGAATCAGTGGACAAAGGATTAATTTCCAAAATATATGAACAGCTCATGCAGCTCAATGTTAAAAAAAACAGACAACCCAATCCAAAAATGGGCAGAAGACCTAAAAAGACATTTCTTCAAATAAGACATACAGATGGCCAAGAAGCACATGAAAAGCTGTTCAACATAACTATTAGAGAAATGCAAATCAAAACTACAATGAGGTATCACCTCACACCAGTTAGAATGGGCATCATCAGAAAATCTACAAACAACAATTGCTGGAGAGGGTGTGGAGAAAACGGAACCCTCTTGCACTGTTGATGGGAATGCAAATTGATACAGCCACTATGGAGAACAGTATGGAGGTTCCTTAAAAAGTTAAAAATAGAATTACCATTTGACCCAGCAATCTCACTACTGGGCATATACCCAGAGAAAACCATAATTCAAAAAGACACATGCACCCCAATATTCACTGCAGCACTATTTACAATAGCCAGGTCATGGAAGCAGCCTAAATGCCCATCGACAAATGAAAGGATAAAGAAGATGTGGTACATATATACAATGGAATATTACTCAGCCATAAAAAGGAACGAAACTGGGTCATTTGTAGAGACGTGGATGGATCTAGAGACTGTCATACAGAGTGAAGTAAGTCAGAATGATAAAAACAGATATCGTATATTAACGCATATATGTGGAACCTAGAAAAATGGTACAGATGAACCGGTTAGCAGGGCAGAAATTGAGACACAGATGTAGAGAACAAATGTATGGACACCAACGGGGGAAAGCGGTGGGGGGTTGGGGGGGATGAATTGAGAGACTGGGATTGACATATATACACTAATATGTATAAAATAGATAACTAATAAGAACCTGCTGCATAAAAAAATAAATATAATAAAATTCAAAAAAACCACAAAGCCCATCAAGAATCACATAATGATGGATTAAAAAATACTAAGGCATGAACTCGAGCTACATTAGAGAACCAGGAGAACTGCACCCCTGCACTGCTACTTGATTTTAAAACTCACCATAACTGCTTGCAAAAGGCTGAGGCAGCAGTCATGTAATGGTACTGCAGAGACAGCAAATAATGACCATGTAGGTGATTTTTTTAAAAAGCAAACATTACCAGAATTAGATGCAACAAGTGTTTAAAAGCCCATTCTCTTGATATAGGAAATATTCAGTTCTTTTCTGTACATCTCACAAGCTGCTCTGGAAGGTGCAGCTGTTTTCTGTCCCTACGGAGCTTCAGCATGGTGAATGGAGACAACTCTGTCGAATTTGCGAAGTCTGGAGCTTTGGACAAGAAAGCAAAATTGAGACCAGCCCATGACATTAGGTGATCCTCTCAACCTCACGTGCAGTTTCAGAATTTTAGCTGGACAATATGAGATGCTTAGTAGTTTAAATATAAATTTATATATAAAGACTTCAAAGAAATTCTTCCCTATCTTTTGTTTAGTTCATTCATTCAGTTTACAAACATTTATTGAGGAGCAACTACGTACCAAAAATTACGACTGATGCTTTGGATACAAAGATAATTAGACAAAATCCTGTGTTCAAGATAATCCAAGTCTAGTCAGGGAGGTAGACAAGCAGAGAAATATAGGATTATGTGATGAATTCTAAGGGCGTCACAAAGAGGGAGAATCTAACTCAGCCTGTGTGGCTTGAGCTGATTCAGGATCAATCACAAGTTCACTAATTGAACAGAGCATGGTGCAAATTCAAGACAAAGGTAGTTTGGAAAATGTTTGCCATTCCTACCTCTTGCCCTTGTCCCCCACCCCCCCCCCCCGCCAATGGCACCGTTAGCACTGTATTGTAATTATTTCATGTCTGTTTTTCCCATTAGATTATGATGCCTTAAGGGCAGTTCTGGTTTCTTTATCATCTTTTATTCCCAGGGCCTACCGCTGTACTGTAGTAGCAAATCAATAAATATTAAAGAATAAATGAGCAACGAAGTAGAAGGAAATTATTATAATCTCTGCTATAAATCATCTATCTATCATCCATCTATCTAATCTATCCATCTACCTATGGAAATCTATTTCTGACTAGGGAGTCTGAATTTAAGCAAAAGTATCACATAAGATCTCTCTTATATGGCATTTTAAAATTATACAATAAATTTCAATCACTGAGCAGCTCTTTTCTTTCTTACATACTATTAGGGAGAGTCTCTAATTTTATAATAAAGGATGGTGATATAGTGGGGAAATGTCACTGAATCCTGCATAGTATTGACAAAAATTTTTAAATATGGATATATGAAAATAACACTGTTGAATTCTGAACACAAATTTTCAATTCTAAAATGTTGTCTAACAATAAGAATACTCTATTTATAGGACAGATTCCAACTGTGAAACAGAAGACACGGGTGACAGATTTTGGTACTCTGAGAAAGTGATGATGCAACCCCATGTGGAATGGCAAGAACATCAGAGAAGGAGACAGAACTTTTCAATTTTTAATTGGAAGGGATAAAGGCAATTTGTCTTTCCCAGTGGAACTGCTAGAGTGGAATGGATAGAATGATTTAGGAAGAAATACGGGGCAGCAAGTCTTCAAACAAAGATGAGGCGAGTGGCCATCTAGGTGTATGTGGTTAGTAGGCTTGGAAAGAAAACAGACTTACAGCCTTGTGGTAAGCTACTGTAGATTAGAAGAGGCAGCAGCTACCACAGAATCGGATACAGAGGTTGGAAAGGAGTCGGAATAGGGCAGGAGGAGTGGCAAAGTGCCTGTCTAAGGATTGTGACACTTGGGCAATAATGCCAGGCGATAGCAGCCGCTCAGTAGCAACACAAACAGAAAAGTCAGCCACCAGAGGCTCCTGCATGGTGTGTCAACGCTGTGCTAAGGCTAAGGCCAAAGGCACTCTGGTTACTGCCGTCAGGTAGAATGCTATTTACTATACAAAAGGGCTTCTAAGGCCAATCCCTCTTGGCACTGAGACAGGAACCAGAAGTAATACGGCAGTACAGGGGAGCTGGGAATATCATTAAAATAGTGGGAGTTCA
>NW_022605658.1:0-78647 GCF_008692025.1 Phocoena sinus | reverse complement strand
TTATCCCTCCTCCCACCTTTCCCCTTTGGTAATAATAAATTATAAGGTTTTATACGTCTCAGAAATGGTGGAGCTGAAAGAGAATTATCATTTTCAATGGAAAAGCATTTAAAACAAGATTGAAGCTTTAACCAAGATTATTAGATGTACATCCTTGGAAAGAAATCACTTCGTTTCTCTAATATTGACCTGACAAAGAAGACAAACCTTTTCACTGAACTTGCTTATAATAAAGTGATGGAAGTATCAAATGGAAGTGTTAGAAACATCTTATTTTACCTGAGCCTTATACACTGTTCTACGTTAATTACAGTTTGGCTCACACATCTGTTCATTGAAGTTACAATGTTCTCAATTTCAGTTACTGATCCTCCAGAGTGGACCCCAACAAGTGTCCCCATGCCCAGTGTCTTTGCTGCTAACAGATCGAGACTGAGTTTTACGCACAAGCAAAGGAACCTTTACATTTTGATCAGAGAATGGAGAGGTGAGAGCATGTGCTACCCCATGTGCTGTGGGCTGAGCTACTGTGTAGAGATCCTGTCAGAGTCAGTGGGAGGGAGGGGGCGGAGCTCTCCAGGGCCCGGTTGGCTGCAGTTCAGGCTCTATATCACAGAGTCTGCACTGGGCCCTAGGAGCTGAGTTGTCCACCCAGCCATTCTGCATTAGGAAATCTGGTCTGAAGTGCCGGTTGTGGAACCTCTGCTTGCTGGACCCTAGGAGCACGTGAAATTAGACAAAGCACAAAGGATAAAAAAGGTTAGACTTTATTTTATTGCCCAGATTCTATTTTTATCTCCCAGGGATTTTTAATGGGCTTTGCCTGGGAAAAAGCCCTCTTCTGCCTTTTGTCCCGTTCCTCATTCTTGGAGTGCTGAGGGTGCAGACCCTTCTTCTGTAACTGCTGAGTGCTGAGTTAGGAGTCCTCATACCTGGGGGCGAGGGTCAAAACTTCTCCCCAGCAGTCTCCAGGTGACGTTGATTGTCCTCAGGCCTCCTGCCTCCCTGCTCGTCTGCCTGAGCACTAGCATTGGAAGTGTTATAGACTCTAATGACCTTTAAGGGTCCAGTAAGGAAGTGTGCAGTGACGCTGTGGGGTCCAGTATCACCCTGCCCCACATTTGTTCGGCCACCTTAGGCTGACCGTTTCTACCAGCCTAGATGCTCTGACCAGTAGTTTGTGCTTTCTTCAATTAGGCCCCTGAATTAACGTAAAAACAGCACAAGGTGTCAGGACCATGCCCTCTCAACTCCCAGACAGTCCAGGGTCAGTGGTGATGAAGAACCATGATGGCCACTAAGTCAACAGCCTTTTGAAGTAAACAGGAGTCCAGCCGGTTTTATTGGCCACCATCATCATGGTGACTGTAGACTTTTCTATGGTGACAGTGTAATACACGGTTCCCCCCAAGATTATTAGCTCCCCTCTTGGTGCAGTAAGTCCTGCAAGCAGTAGTCTACTCTTTTGGGACACACTCTTGTTATTTTATTGGAGAAACTCCAGGTCAAGGGATGGTCACACGAGTCGTCATGGTGCCCCGTTTCCCCCAGTTATCTCTCTTGAGGGTGGAGTTGGAGGGCCTCCTCACTGGAGGTCAGTGTGCCCACGGAGCAAACCCTGCAACTTCAGGGCATGGTTGGGGTTAGGATCACCACGTGGGGAACGTTTCCCTTAGAAGGGAGGTGGCCTCTTGGGCTGCTGATTTCCAGGTTTTCCGATACCACCAGTATCTTGGCCAGATGTGGCGGTGGGCCAAGCCCCTTGGTGACCATAGTTTATCCTACCTGGATGGCATTCTTGCATTGTTCCATTTCAAGTGGTCCCAGTTTTTGCACTAATACTCCAATGGCGATTCACCTTTCACCAGGAATGTAAAGGTCAAAGGGTTTATCTAAATTAGGAAGCTCCAGGGCAAGGGTCTGAATTGACTGCTCTTTCCATTCTTGAAAGGCCACTTCTGGATTCTATTCAAAAGGATCATCATCTTTTCCTTTCAGTGTTTCATATAGAGGCCCAACTAGTAGACTGTAGTTAGGGATCCAGAAGCAGCAAACCCTGGCCTCCCCTGGAACCCCTAAGCTGTCTTCTAGTTTTAGCAAGGGGTAAGGCTGTATATTGTTTCTTTCCTTTCCAGGGATGGGCTTCTCCGACCTTCTGTGAGAATGAAGTCCAGGCAGGTCACCATAGTCTGTGATATTTGAGCTTTGTCTTGGGTAACTTCTATCCTTTAATGGCTTGGTAGTTCAGAGGCCTCCTTAGTAGGGCTGTCGATCAGAATGTTGTCCGAATATTGAAGGAGTGTTTCCTTTTCCAGAGGTAGAACTTTTAGGTCTTTAGCTGAGCTTTCCCCAAAGTTGGTGCGGGAATTTTTGAACCCTTGGGGCAAGACGGCCCAGAAGTATGGTTTTCATTGTATGTTGAGTCCTGCCTCTCACAAGCCAAAATTTCTTGTGACTCTGGGACTAATGGAACACAAAAGAAGTCATCATTGAAGACTAATACAGAATACCAAGTCCTGGTGGTTGGTAGAATGACCAGCAGGGTGTAGGATTTAGGAAGTACTGGAGGTATATCCTCGGTGGCTTCACTGACTGTCCTGACATCCTTTACCAGGACTCCAGCAGCCCCTGGGGCTCTCGAGGTCAGGCCAATCCCAGGATATGGAGCTCACCTGGGCAGGTACCCCACCCCCACCCCAGCCCACGGGGCTCTCGTGTTCAGGCTCCTCCCAGGATATGGGATTCCCTGGGCAGGTCCCCTGCAGTCCATAGGGCTCACGTGGTCAGGCCCCTCCCAGGATACAGAGCTACCCTTGCAGGTACCTTGGCAAGGCTGGGCACACAGGAACCGTGCACATAGCTCTCATTGCAGAGCACTCCCAGCTCACCTGTCACTCAGATCTGACACAGAGCACCTCAGAGCAGGCCTTGAACTAACAAACAGCAGCTCCGACAGGTCTGTGACCCTGGGCATCACTCTGTGCGGCCTCCTCCACCTGGTCTTCCAGAGACTTCCACTGCACCCGGGACACCAGGCCTCTGTCTCCAACCACCACCCACCCCTCCTCTCCCTGACTCCTAGGTTCCTCTCATTAGGAGAGGGTTTTCTTGAAGTTGTCTCCCACTAATGGGCCAGATAATATGATTAGAAAACAAGCCAGAGCTGCAGCCCCTTGTCCATCGTGACTCTTAGGAGCACACACCTGTTCCTTGGACCGGGCCGATTCAGCAAGTTCCATTTTCGGCAACTGTGAGACCCTGAGGGGTGACTATTGGCTGACCTGGGAAGCCTGACCGTGCTGGCCAGCCCTCCCCAGGTGTGCCTAGGTTGAGATCAATATAAACACCGCTCCAGGCAGCAAGAGCCCCTGCAGCTGTGCCTGACTCCATTTTCTCTGCCCTGTCAGCAGTCTTGGGGCTGTGCTGGTGGGAGAGAGTGAGAAGCCACGGCTTTGTGGGTGGTCCAGTGTGAGTGGGGCTCTGCTGGACTTTTTGCAGCAGTTGCCAAGATGTCACCTGCTAAAGAAGAGGATGTGTCACCCATACCTGCCACTGGAATTTCTCCCTGGGCAGAGGTGAGGAAGGAAGAAATCAGTAGGTGCCAGGACAGGAGGGGTATCCCAGGCAGGGAAATGGAAAGCTTCCAGAAGAGCACCCAGGGCCAGGACCATCCTGGCTGGCCTGCAGGCACCAAGTCGGCTGGCATGCTGTCGCTTGTGTGGCTCCATGGCCCTTCCTCTAGGCTTTCAAATCCTTGTACATATTCAGGTGTTTTACCTGGGAAGGGTGGGAACAGTTCAGCAGCAGCTGACCTGGGCCTCGGCCCACGTTTACTCACAGATGCCTCGGCAGGGTCCTCCAGCTTTGCAATGAGGATGCTTGTTGCGTGGGGCCTGCTGGCTGAATGGGAAATGATTCCCCACCTTTGACCCACTTCAGAATTGTTTACAACTGGAGCAAGGTCCTGATACCGTTTTCCACTGTGTAACTGGTGTGTTCTGTTTTTTTTTTTTTTTTTTCTTTTTCCGTTTTTGTTTCAAGGTAGGTTTTATTCCTCTTTTTTGTATTTACAGATATAAGCGTGGAAATAATTTATTCATATACATACATGTATGTGAAGGGAAGAATATTTTTTCTGTTTTACTTTTTTTAATTTTGAATTTAATTTTATTTTTTTATACAGCAGGTTCTTTTCGGTTATCTATTTTATACATATAAATGTATACATGCCAATCCCAATCTCTCAACTCCTCCCACCACCATCCCCCCAACAGCTTTCCCCACTTGGTGTCCATTCATTTGTTGTCTACATCTGTTGTTCTGTTTCTGCCTTGCCAAACGGTTCATCTGTACAATTTTTCTAGTTCCACGTACATGCATTAATATACAAGATTTGTTTTTCTCTGACTTACTTCACTCTGTATGACAGTCTCTAGATCCATCAACGTCTCTACAAATGACCCAATTTCATTCCTTTTTTTGGCTTAGTAATATTCCATTTTATATATGTACCACATCTTTATGCATTCGTCTGTCTGTGGGCATTTAGTTTGCTTCCATTACCGGGATATTGTAAATAGTGATGGAATGAACATTGCGGTGAATGTCTCTTTTTGATTTATGGTTTTGTCTGGGTATATGCCCAGTAGTGCGATTGCTGTATCATATGGTAATTCTATTCTTAGTTTTATAAGAAACTCCATAATGTTCTCCACAGTGACTGTATCAGTTTACATTCCCAAAAATAGTGGAAGATGGTTCCTTATCTTCACACCCTTTCCAGCATTTGTTGTTTGTAGATTTTCTAATGATGCCCATTCTAACAGGTGTGAGTTGATACCCCATGGTTGAGTCTATTTCGGTGAGCAAGGAGTAGGTCTTGTCTATTACATATTTGGCATATGGAACGGTATCTGTGCTAATTTCATCCTCTAGTTTTATACAGCACCCCAACTCAACTTTCCCCTTAAGCAAGCATAAGATTTTATCTAAATGTGCGACTCTGTTCTGTGTTGTAATTCAGTTCATGTGTAGCCAAGTTTACATTCCCTCTATTAGTGATATCTTATGATAATTATCTTTCTCTGTGTGACATATTTCTCTTAGAATCATTGTACTGAAATCCACTCAATTTGCTGCTACAGGCCTGATGACATTGATTTCATTGCTGAATGATATTCCGTTTTACGTAGGTAGCACAACTTCTTTATCCATGTTTTCTTTCTGGGATATTTAATTTGTATTGGACTCGAGGTTCTTGTAAACACAGCAGCCCTAAATTTTCGGTTGGCTGTGTCTTGTTGATTTTAATTTTCCTAAGCTATAGGGCCATGAGTGGAAGTGCCCTAGGCTCTGTAGCTTTTTTTTAGATGTTTCAGGATACACCATAAACATCTCCAGAGTGTCTGTTAGCAATTTACATCCGGACCATCAGCATAACAAGTCTCCCTGTTCTCCATGGCCTGTCCTGTGTTTCTGGATTTTACAATTTTTTCAGATGGCCCTTTTGACAAATGGGAAATGAGACTTCATTGTAGTGCGGATTTCCATTGTTCGAGTGCTTGGTTGGCCAAAAAGGGCATATGCGTTTTTTCCTGAATATATTCAGGAAAAAATGCATACGCTCTTTTGTCCAAGTACATCACTGTCAAAGATCTGCCACTTTACATATGCTTTAAATGCAATTCCAGTCTACATCCTGAAATCTGATTCCTGCAATTCGGCCTCTTTGTCAAGTCCTCTTTGCAGTCTTACTTCAATATATTTTTGACAATAGCTGTCATTTATAACTCTGTAGGTTTGTGAATTACAGTGCCCCTGATTTCCTTTCTTAACTCCCTTCCTTGTAAGCTGGCCAGAAAACCGCAGATTTGCTTCAGGCCTTAATCTGGTTCCGGCACGGTACGCTGAGCCTTTGGTTAATTCCTATTCCTGGTGGGTAATTGCAGTTAAATGTGCCCGTCCAGACACCTGCCTCACTCCCAGCAACTTGGTGATGTGTGTCCACTGGTTTGAGGTCACACGTGCAGGGTTCCTCATCTTTTTTTGATGTGGCCTCACTGGTGTGGCGACACTCCTGCCTGGTTCCCATCCCCTTGGTGATGTGGACCCTCAGGTGGGAATCTGATCCTGGCAGGGTTCCTCAGCCTTCTGTGAGGTGGGCCCTCTGCTGTGAGGTAACTCCTGCCTGGCTTGCTCCCGTCGCCTTGGTGACGTCTGTGCTCTGGTGGCATTTGGAGCCTGCTGGGAGCCTCCTCTCCTCGGTGATGAGGGCCCTGTGGGTTCAGACTCTAACTGCTGGGTTCCTCACGTTTTCTGATATGAGCCCAGTAATGCCAGGACACTCCTGTAAGGTTCGCATCCCCATGGGGATGTGGGCCTTCTGCTCTGAGGTTCCAACACCGGGGTGGTTCACAGTTTCATGATGTTGGCTCTCTGGTGTTAGTTCACTCAGGCCTAGATCCATTATGCTCTGTGCTCTGGGACGCCTGCTGGGAGGTTCCAATTGCAGGATTCCTCACCGTTTTTATTCTTTGGGCTCTGTGTTGTGAGGCTCCATCTGCCTGCCTCACTCCCAGCCCCTTCGTGATGTAGTTCCTCTGGTTTGAGGCCATATGTGCCGGTTTCCTCACCTTTTAGTGATGTGGCCCCACTGGTGTGGGGACACTCCTGCCTCTTTCCCAACCCCTTGGTGATGTGGGTCCTATGGTGAGAGTGTAATCCTGGCTGGGTTCCTCACCCTTCTGTGAGGTAAGCCCTCTTCTGTGAGGTAAATCCTGCCTGGCTGGCACAGGTCACCTTGGCGATGTGGGCCCTCAGTTTAGATTTGGTGTCTGCTGGGGGTCTCCTCCCCTCGGTAATGAGGGCTCTCTGGCGTCAGGCCCTAACTCCTGGGCTCCCAAAATTTTCTGATGTGCGCCCTATGGTGCGAGAATACTCCTGCTTGGATCCCACCCCCATGGGAATGTGGGCCTTCTCTTCAGAGGTCCCCACGCCTGGGTTGTTCACAGTTTCATAATGAGGGCCCTCTGGTGTGAGTTCATTCCAGACAGAATCCAAAATTCTCGCTGCCCCTGGCCGCCTCCTGGGAGGTTCCAAATGCGGGATTCCTCAGCTTTTTTATTCTATTGGCCCTCTGTTTTGAGGCTCACCCTGCCTGCCTCACTCCCAGCCCCTTGGTGATGTGTGTCCTCTGGTTTGAGGCCACGTTTGTTGGTCCCTCATCTTTTGCTGATGTGGCCCCACTGGTGAGAGGACACTCCTGCCTGGTTCCCATCCCCTTGGTGATGTGGGCCCTCTGGAGAGAGTCTGACCTTTGTTGGATCCCTCACACTTTTGTGAGGCGGGCCCTCTGCTCTGAGGTCACTCCTGCCTGGATCGCACACCCTGACTTGGCGACTTCAGCCCTCTGGTAGCAGTTGGAGCCTGCTGGGGTCTCCTCTCCTCGGTGATGAGGGCGCTCTGGAGTCAGGCCGTAATTTCTGGGCTCCCCACATTTTCTGATGTGCGTCCACTGGTGCGAGGACACTCCTGCCAGGTTCCCATCCCCATGGGGATGTGGGCCCTCTGTTCAGAGGTCCCAACGGCTGGGTTGCTTTCAGTGTCTGGATGTGGGCCCTCTACTGTGAGTTCACTCCGGCACGGATCGCATGGCCTCAGTGGTCTAGGCCACCTGCTTGGAGCTTCCAACTGCTGGATTCCTCACCTTTTTTATTCTATGGTCCCTGTGTTGTGAGTCACCTCCTGCCTGCCTCTCTCCGAGCCCCTTGTTGATGTGTGTCCTCTGGTTTGAGGCCACGTGTGCTGGGTTCCTCACCTTTCACTGATGTGGCCCCACTGGTGTGAGGACACTCCTGCCTGGTTCCCATACCCTTGGTGATGTGTGCGCTCTGGTGAGTCTGATCCTGGTTGGGGTCCTCACACTTCTGTGAGGTGGGCCCTCTGCTGTGAGGTCACTCCTTACTGGATTGCACACATCGTCTTGGCCCCATGGGCCCTCTGGTTACAGTTGGAGCCTGCTGGGAACCTCCTCCCCTTGGTGATGAGGGCCCTCTGGCGACAGGCCATAACTGCTGGGTTCCCATATTTTCTGATACGTGCTAAGTGGTGCGAGGACACTCCTGCCAGGTTCCCATCCACATGGGAATGTGGGCCTTCTGCTCTGAGGTCCCAACGACTGGGTTGCTCACAGTTTCATGATGTGGGCCCTCTGCTGTGAGTTCACTCTGGCCTGTATCCCATAGCGTCGGTTCTCTGGGCCGCATTCTTGGAGCTTCCAAATGCTGGATTTCTCACCTTGTTTATTCTGTAGGCCCTCTCTTGTGAGTCTTCTCCTGCATGTCTCACTCCCAGTCCCTTCGTGATGTGTGTCACGTTGTATGAAGCCACGTGTGCTGGGTTACTCACTTTTCACTGATGTGGCCCAACTAGTGTGAGGACACTCTTGCCTGGTTCACATCCCCTTGGTGATGTGGCCCAACTAGTGTGAGGACACTCTTGCCTGGTTCACATCCCCTTGGTGATGTGAGCCCAGTGGTGAGAGGCTGATCCTGGCTGGGTTCCTCACCCTTCTGTGAGGTGGGCCCTCTGCTGTGACGTATATCCTGCCTGTCTGGCACACGTCACCTTGGTGACATGGACCCTCACTTGGGAGATTCTGCCTGCTGTTAGTCTACTCCCCTTGGTAATGAGGGCACTCTGGCCACAGGCCCTAACTCCTGGGTTCCAAAAATTTTCTGACGTGCACCCAGTGGTGCGAAGACACTCCTGCCAGTTTCCAATCCCCATGGGCATGTGAGCCTTCTGTTCTGAGGTCCCAACGACTGAGTTGCTCACAGTTTCATGATGTGGGTCCTCTGCTGTGAGTTCACTCGAGCCTGTATCCCATAGCGTCGGTGCTCTGGGCTGCCTGCTTGGAGGTTACAACTGCTGGATTCCTCACATTTTTTATTCTATGGGCCCTCTGTTTTGAGTCTCCTGCATGTCTCACTCCCAGCCCCTTCATGATGTGTTTCCCCTTGTTTGAGCCCACGTGTGCTGGGTTCTTGAACTTTCACTGATACGGCCCCATTGGTATGAGGACACTCATGCCTGTTTCCCATCCCCTTGGTGGTGTGGGCCCTCTGGTGAGAATCTGATTCTGGTTGGTTTCCTCACACTTCCGTGAGGTGGGCTCTCTGCGCTGAGTTCACTCCTGCCTGGTTGGCTCACACCGCCTTGGTGAACTCGGCCCTCTGGTGGCAGTTGGAACGTGCTGGTAGCCTCCTCCTCTCGGTGATGAGGGCCCTCTGGCGTCAGGCCCTAACTGCTGGGTACCCACATTTTCTGATACGTGCTAAGTTATGCGCGAGACTCCTGCCAAGTTCCTATCCCCAAGGGGATGTTGGCAATCTGCTCTGAGTTCCCAACGGCTGGGTTGCTCACAGTTTCATGATGTGAGCCCTCTGCTGTAAGTTCACTACAGCCTGAATCCCAAGACTGGGTGCTCTGGGCCGCCTGCTGGGAGATTCCAACTGCTGGATTCCTCACCATTTTTATTCCTCGGTCTCTGTGTTGTGAGGCTACTCCTGCCTGCCTCACAGCGAGCCCCTTGTGGATGTAGGTCTTCTGGTTTGAGGTCACATGTGCCGGTTGCCTCACCTTTTAGCGATGTGGCCCCACTGGTGTGAGGTCAGTCCTGCATGGTTCCCATCCCCTTGGTGATGTGGGCCCTCTGGTGAGAGTCTGATCCTGATTGGGTTCCTCACACTTCGGTGAGGTGGGCCCTCTGTTCTGTGGTCATTCCTCCCTGGCTTGCACACAACACCTTGGTGACGTCGGCACTCTGGTGGCAGTTGGAGCCTGCTGAGAGACTCCTTCCCTCGGTGATGAGGGCCTTCTGGCGTCAGGCCCTAACTGCTGGGTACCCACATTTTCTGATATGTGCTAAGTGGTGCGAGGACACTCCTGCCAGGTTCCCATCCCTATAGGGATGTGGGCCTTGTGCTGTGAGGTCCCAACGTCTGGGTTGCTGACAGTTTCATGATGTGACCCTCTGCTGTGAATTCACTGTGACTTGGATTGCATAGACTCGATGCTCTGGACCGCCTGCTGGCAGGTTCCTACTGCTGGTTTCCTCACCTTTTTTATTCTATGGGCCTGTGTTGTGCGGCTACTTGTGCCTGCCTCACTCCGAGGCCCTTGGACATGTGGGTCCTCTGGTTTAGGCCACATGTGCTGGGTTCCTCACCTTTCTATGATGTGACCACACTGGAGTGAGGACACACCTGCCTGGTTCCAGGCCCCTTTGTGATGTGGGTGCTCTGGTGAGAGTCTTATCCTGGCTAACTTCCTCACCTTTCTGTGACGTAGGTCCCCTGCTGTGACGTCACTACTGCCTGGCTGGCAAATGTTACCTTAGAGACCTGTGCCCTCAGTTGGGAGTTGTTGCCTGCTTAAAGTCTCTTCCCCTCGGTAATGAGGGCCCTCTGGCGTCAGGCGCTAACTCCTGGGCTCCCAAATTTTCTGATGTGTGCCCTGTGGTACGAGTACACTCCTGCCAGGTTTGCAAACACATGGGAATGTGGGCCTTCAGCTCTGAGGACCCAACGGCTGTGTTGCTCACTGTTTGATGTTGAGGGTTCTCTGTGGTGAGTTCACGCAAGCCTGGATCCCATAGCCTCACATCTCCTGGCCGCCTGCTGGGTGGTTCCAACTGCTGGATTCCTCACGTTTTTTAATCTATACGCCCTCTGTTGTGAGTCAACTCCCGCATGCCTCACTCCCAGTCCCATTGTTATGTGTTTCTACTTGTTTGAGCCCACAAGTCCTGGATTCCGTACTTTTAGCTGATGTCCTCCCACTGGTGTGAGGACACTCCTGCCTGGTTCCAATCCCCTTGGTGGTGTGGGCACTCTGCTGGGAGTCTGATGTTGGTTGTGTTCCTCACACTTCTGTGAGGTGGGCCCTCTGCTATGAGGTAATTCCTGCCTGGCTGGCACAATACGCCTTGGCGACGTTGGCCCTCTGGTAGCAAATGGAGTCTGCTGGGAGCCTCCTCCCGATGGTGATGAGGGCCCTCTGTTGTGAGTTCACACCGGCCGGGATCCCATAGCCTCGCTGCTGTTCGCTGAATGCTGGGAGGTTCCAACTGCAGGATTCCTCAACTTTTCTATCCTTTGGGCCCTCAGTTTTGAAACTCCTCCTGCCTGCATCACTCCCAGCCCCTTGGTGATGTGTGTTCTCATGTTTGAGGCCATGTGTGCTGGGTCCCTCTCCTTTCGATAATAGGGCCTCACTGGTGTGAGGACACTCCTGCCTAGTTCCCATCCCCTTGGTGATGTGGGAACTCTGGTGAGAGTCTGATCCTGGCTGGGTTCCTCACACTTCTGTGAGGTGGGCCCTCTCTGTGAGGTAATTCCTGCCTGGCTTGCTCCTGTTTCCTTGGTGACGTCGACCCTCTGATGGCAGTTGGAGCCTGCTGGGAACCTCCTCTCCTAGGTGATGAGGGCCCTCTGGCGTCAGGCTCTAACTGCTGGGCTCACTACGTTTTCTAATGTGAGCCTAGTGATGCCAAGACACTCCTGTAATGTTCCCATCCCCATGGGGATGTGTGTCTTCTCTTCTGTTGTCCCAACTCCTGGGTTGCTCACAGTTTCATGATGTTGGCTCCCTGGTGTTAGTTCTCACTGGCCTAGAACCCATAGCCTCTGTGCTCTGGGCCACCTGCTGGGAGGTTCCAACAGCAGGATTCCTCGCCATTTTTATTCTTCGGTCCCTGTGTTGTGAGGCTCCTCCTGCCTTCCTCACTGCGAGCCCCTTGTTGATGTAGGTCCTCTGGTTTGAGGCCACATGTGCCGTTTGCCTCACCGTTTAGTGATGTGGCCCCACTGGTGTGAGGACACTCCTGCCTGGTTCCCATCCACTTGGAGATATGGGCCATCTGGTGAGAGTCTGATCCTGGCTGGATTCCTCACAGTTACGGGAGATGGGCGCTCTGCTGTGAGGTCACTACTACCTGTCTGGCACACTTCACCTTGGCCACATGTGCCCTCTGGTTGCAGTTGGAGTGTGCTGGGTGCCTCCTCCCCTTCGTGATGAGGGCACTCTGACGTCAGGCCCTAAGAGCTGGGCTCCCCATATTTTCTGATGTGCACCCACTGGTGTGATGACACTCCTACCAGGTTCCCATCCCCATGGGGATGTGGGCCTTCTGCTCGGTGCTCCCAAAGGCTGGGTTGCTCACAGTGTCAGGATGTGGGCCTTCTGGTGTGAGTTCACTCAGGTCTGGATCCCATAGCCTCGCTGCTCCTGGCCGTCTGCTGGGAGGTTCTATTTGCCGGATTCCTCAACTTTTATATTGTATGGGCCCTCTGCTTTGAGGCTCCTCCTGCCTGCCTCTCTCCGAGCCCCTTGGTAATGTGGGTCCTCTGGTTTGAGGCCACATGCACTGGGTTCCTCACCTTTCGCTGATGTGGCCCCACGGGTATGAGGACACTCCTGCCTGGTTCCCATCCACTTGGTGATGTGGGCCCACTGGTGAGAGTCTGATCCTAGTGGGGTTCCTCATACTTCTGTGAGGTGGGCCCTCTGCTCTGAGATCACTCCTGCCTACAGGCACACCCCGCTTTGGCAACGTCGGCCCTCTGGTAGCAGTTGGAGCCTGCTGGGAGCCTCCTCCCCTAGGTGATGAGGGCCCTATTGCGTCAGGCCCTAACTGCCGGGCTCCCCACATTTTCTGATGTGTGCCCACTGGTGTGATGACACTCCTGCCAGGTTCCCATCCCCATGGGGATGCGGAACTTCTGCTCTGAGGTATCAATGGCTGCGTTGCTCACAGTGTCAGGATGTGGGCCTTCTGGTGTGAGTTTACTCAGGCCTGGATCCCATAGCCTCGCTGCTCCTGGCCTCCTGCTGGGAGGTTCCATTTGACGGATTCTTCAACTTTTATATTGTATGGGCCCTCTGCTTTGCGGCTACACCTGCCTGCCTCACTCGCAGCTCCTTGTTAATGTGTGTCCTCTGGTTTGAGGCCACGTGTGCTGGGTTCCTCACCTATCGCTGATGTGGCCCCTCTGGTGTGAGGACACTCCTGCCTGTTTCCCGTCTCCATGGGGTTGTGGGCCTTCTGCTCTGTGCTGCAAACGGCTGGGATGCTCACAGTTTCATGATGTGGGCCTTCTGCTGTGAGTTCACTCCGGCATGGATCTAATAGACTCGGTGCCCTTGGCCGCCTGCTGAGAGGTTCCAACTGCTGGATTCCACACCTTTTTTATTCTTTGGGCTCTCTGTTGTGAGGCTCCTCCTGCCTGCCTCACACCCAGCCCCTTGGTGATGTTTGTTCTCTGGTTTGAGTTCACTTGTGCTGGGTCACTCACTTTTCGATGATGTGGGCCCACTGGTGTGAGGACACTCCTGCCTGGTTCCCATCCCCTTGGTGATGTGGGCCCTCTGGAGAGAGTCGGATGCTTGTTGTGTTCCTCACACTTCTGTGAGGTGAGCTCTCTGCTGTGAGGTAATTCCTGCCTGGCTGACACAAGTCGCCTTGGCGACGTTGGCACTCTGGTAGCAGTTGGAGCCTACCGCGAGGCTCCACCCCATGGTGATGAAGACCCTCTGGTGTCAGGCCCTAACTGCTGGGCTCCCCGCAATTTTCTGTTGTGCGCCCACTGGTGCGAGGCCACTCCTGCCAGGTTCCCGTCCCCATGGTGATGTGGGCCTTCTCCTCTGTGCTCCCAATGACTGGGTTGCTCACAGTTTCATGATGTGGGCCCTCTGCTGTGAGTTCACTCCGGCATGGATCTCATAGACTTGGTGCTCTTGGCCGCCTGCTTGGAGATTCTAACTGCTGGATTCCACACCATTTTTTATTCTTTGGGCTTTCTGTTGTGAGGCTCCTCCTGCCTGCCTCACTCCGAGCCCCTTGGAGATGTGGGTCCTCTTGTTTAGGCCACATGTTCCGGGTTCCTCACCTTTCTATGATTTGGCCACACTGGCGTGAGGACACTCCTGCCTGGTTCCGATCCCCTTGGTTATGTGGGCTCTCTGGTGAGAGTCTTATACTGGCTGGGTTCCTCACCCTTCTGTGACGTAATCCCTCTGCTGTGAGGTCACTTCTGCCTGGCTGGCGCGTGGCACGTTGGCAACGTGGGCCCTCAGTTGGCAGGTGCTTCCTGCTGGGAGTCTCCTCCCCTCGGTAATGAGGGCCCTCTGGCGTCAGGCCTTAACACCTGGGCTCCCAAAATTTTCTGACGTGTGCCCTGTGGTGTGAGTACACTCATGCCAGGTTCCCAGCCTCATGGGAGTGTGGTTCTTCTGCTCTGTGGTCCCAATGCCTGGGTTGCTCACAGTTTCGTGATGAGGGCTCTCTGTTGTGAGTTCACAGGGGCCGAGAACCCATAGCCTCGCTGCTTCTGGCCGCCTGCTGAGAGGTTCCAACTGCAGGATTCCTCACCTTTTTTATTCTACGGGCCCTCAGTTTTGAGGCTCCTCCTGCCTGCCTCCCTCCGAGCCCCTTTGTGATGTGTGTATTCATGTTTGAGGCCACGTGTGCTGGGTCCCTCTCCTTTCGATAATAGGGCCCCACTGGTGTGAGGACACTCCTGCCTAGTTCCCATCCCCTTGGTGATGTGGGAACTCTGGTGAGAGTCTGATCCTGGCTGGGTTCCTCACACTTCTGTGAGGTGGGCCCTCTCTGTGAGGTAATTCCTGCCTGGCTTGCTCCTGTTTCCTTCGTGACGTCGACCCTCTGATGGCAGTTGGAGCCTGCTGGGAACCTCCTCTTCTAGGTGATGAGTGCCCTCTGGCATCAGGCTCTAACTGCTGGGCTCCCCACGTTTTCTGATGTGAGCCCAGTGATGCCAGGACACTGCCGTAAGGTTACCATCCCCATGCGGATGTGTGCCTTCTGTTCTCTTGTCCCAACTCCTGGGTTGCTCACAGTTTCATGATGTTGGCTCCCTTGTGTTAGTTCACACAGGCCTAGATCCCATAGCCTCTGTGCTCTGGGCCGTCTGCTTGGAGGTTCCAACTGTAGGATTCCTCTCCATTTTTATTATTCGGTCTCTGTGTTGTGAGGCTCCGCCTTCCTGCCTCACTCCCAGCCCCTTCGTGATGTGTGTCCCCTTGTTTGAGGTCTCATGTGCTGGTTCCTCAACTTTCGCTGATGTGGCCCCCCTGGTGTGAGGACACTCCTTCCTGGTTCCCATCCCCTTGGTGATGTGGGCCCTGTGGTGAGAGTCTGATCCTGATTGGGTCCCTCACACTTCTGTGAAGTGAGCCCTATGCTCTGAGGTCACTCCTGCCTGGATTGCACACACATCCTTTGTGACACAGGCACTCTGGTGGCAGTAGGAGCCTGCTGAGAGCCTCCTTCCCGCAGTGATGAGGGCCTTCTGGCCTCAGGCCCTAACTGCTGGGTACCCACATTTTCTGATACCTGCTAAGTGGTACGAGGACACTCCTGCCAGGTTCCCATCCCTAAGGGAATGTGGGCCTTGTGCTCTGAGGTCCCAACGTCTGGGTTGCTCACAGTTTCATGATGTGGACCTCTGCTGTGAGTTCACTGTGGCCTGGGTCCCATAGACTCGATGCTCTGGGCTGCCTGCTGGCAGGTTCCTACTGCTGGTTTCCTCACCTTTTTTATTCTATGGGCCCTGTGTTGTGTGGCTACTCCTGCCTCTCTCACACCGAGGCCCTTGGACATGTGGATCCTCTGGTTTGGGCCACATGTGCTGGGTTCCTCACCTTTCTATGATGTGACCACACTGGTGTGAGGACACTCCTGCCTGGTTCTGATCCCCTTGGTGATGTGAACACTCTGGTGATCGTCTTAACCTGGCTGGGTTCCTCACCCTTCTGTGAAGTAGGCGCTCTGCTGTGAGGTCACTCCTACCTGGCTGGCAAACGTTACCTTGGCGACCTGTGCGCTCAGTTGGGAGATGGTGCCTGCTTGGAGTCTCCTCCCCTCGGTTTTGAGGGCCCTCTTGCCTCAGGTCCTAACTCCTGCGCTTCTAAATTTTCTGATATTCGCCCTGTGGTGCGAGGAAACTCCTGCCAGTTTCCCAACTACATGGTAATGTGGGCCTTCAGCACTGAGGTCCCAAAGGCTGTGTTGCTCACAGTTTCATGGTGAGGGCCCTCTGTTGTGAGGTCACTCAGACCTGGATCCCTTCGCCTCACTGCTCCTGGCCGCCTGCTGAGAGGTTCCAACTCCTGGTTTCCTCACCTTTTTATTCTATGGGCCCTCTGTTGTGAGTCTCCTCCTGCATGCCTCACTCTCAGACCCCTTGTGATGTGTGTCCCCTTGTTTGATCCTACATGTTCTGGAATCCTCACCTTTCGCTGATGTCGCCCCACTGGTGGGAGGGCACTCCTGCCTGGTTCCCATCCCCTTGGTGATGTGGGCCCTCTGGTGAGAGTCTGATGCTTGTTGTGTTCCTCACACTTCTGTGAGGTGGGCCCACTTCTATGAGGTAATCCCTGCCTGGCTGGCACAAGTGGCCTTGGCCACGTTGGCCCTCTGGTAGCAGTTGGAGCCTGCTGGGAGCCTCCTCCCCACGGTGATGAGGGTCCTCTGGCGTCAGGCCCTAACTGCTCTGCTCCCCACATTTTCTGATGTGTGCCCACAGGTTCGAGGACACTCCTGCCAGGTTCCCATCCCCATGGGGATGTGGGCCTTCTGCTCTGAGGTCCCAACGGCTGGCTTGCTCACAGTTTCATGATATGGGCCCTCTTCTGTGAGTTCACTCCGGCATGGATCTCATAGACTCGGTGCACTAGACTGCCTGCTAGGTGGTTCCAAATGCTGGATTCCACAACTTTTTTATTCTTTGGGCTCTCTGTTGTGAGGCTCCTCCTGCCTGCCTCACATCTAGCCTCTTGGAGATGTTTGTTCTCTGGTTTGAATCCACTTGTGCTGGGTTCCTCACTTTTCGATGATGTGGGCCCACTGGTGTGAGAACACTCCTGCCTGGTTCCCAACCCCTTGGTGATGTGGGCTCTCTGGTGAGTCTTATCTTTGTTGGGATCCTCACCCTCCTGTGAGATGGGCCCTCTGCTCTGAGGTCACTCCTGCCTGGCTGGCACACCCCGCCGTGTAGACGTTGGCCCTTTGGTGGCAGTTGGAACCTGCTGGGAGCCTCCTCCCCTCGGTCATTAGGGCCCTCTGGTGTCAGGCCATAACTGCTGGGTACTCACATTTCTGATACGTGCTAAGTGGTGCGAGGACACTCCTGCCAAGTTCCCATCCCCATGGGGATGTGGGCCTTCCGCTCTGAGGTCCCAATGGCTAGGTTGCTCACAGTGTCAGGATGTGGGCCCTCTGGTGTGAGTTCACTCAGGTCTGGATCCCATAGCCTCGCTGCTCCTGGCCGTCTGCTGGGAGGTTCCATTTGCCGGATTCCTCAACTTTTATATTGTATGGGCCCTCTGCTTTGAGGCTCCTCCTGCCTGCCTCACTCCCAGCCCCTTGTTGATGTGTGTCCTCTGGTTTGAGGCCACGTGTGCTGGGTTCCTCACCTTTCGCTGATGTGGCCCCACTGGTGTGAGGACACTCCTGCCTGGTTCCGATCCCCTTGGTTATGTGGGCTCTCTGGTGAGAGTCTTATACTGGCTGGGTTCCTCACCCTTCTGTGACGTAATCCCTCTGCTGTGAGGTCACTCCTGCCTGGCTGGCGCATGGCACGTTGGCAACGTGGGCCCTCAGTTGGCAGGTGCTTCCTGCTGGGAGTCTCCTCCCCTCGGTAATGAGGGCCCTCTGGCGTCAGGCCTTAACACCTGGGCTCCCAAAATTTTCTGACGTGTGCCCTGTGGTGTGAGTACACTCATGCCAGGTTCCCAGCCTCATGGGAGTGTGGTTCTTCTGCTCTGTGGTCCCAATGCCTGGGTTGCTCACAGTTTCGTGATGAGGGCTCTCTGTTGTGAGTTCACAGGGGCCGAGAACCCATAGCCTCGCTGCTTCTTGCCGCCTGCTGAGAGGTTCCAACTGCAGGAACCTCACCTTTTTTATTCTACGGGCCCTCAGTTTTGAGGCTCCTCCTGCCTGCCTCACTCCCAGCCCCTTGGTGATGTGTGTTCTCATGTTTGAAGCCACGTGTGCTGGGTCCCTCTCCTTTCGAGAATGTGGCCCCACTGGTGTGAGGACACTCCTGTCTAGTCCCCATCCCCTTGATGATGTGGGACCTCTGGTGAGAGTCTGATCCTGGCTGGGTTCCTCACCCTTCTGTGAGGTGGGCCCTCTCTGTGAGGTAATTTCTGCCTGGCTTTCTCCCATTTCCTTGTTGACTTCGGCCATCTGGTGGCAGTTGGAACCTGCTGGGAACCTCCTCTCCTAGGTGATGAGGGCCCTCTGGCATCAGGCTCTAACTGCTGGGCTCCCCACGTTTTCTGATGTGAGCCCAGTGATGCCAGGACATGCCGTAAGGTTACCATCCCCATGGGGATGTGTGCCTTCTGTTCTCTTGTCCCAACTCCTGGGTTGCTCGCAGTTTCATGATGTTGGCTCCCTTCTGTTAGTTCACACAGGCCTAGATCCCATAGCCTCTGTGCTCTGGGCCGTCTGCTTGGCGGTTCCAACTGTAGGATTCCTCTCCATTTTTATTCTTCGGTCTCTGTGTTGTGAGGCTCCGCCTTCCTGCCTCACTCCCAGCCCCTTCGTGATGTGTGTCCCCTTGTTTGAGGTCTCATGTGCTGGTTCCTCAACTTTCGCTGATGTGGCCCCCCTGGTGTGAGGACACTCCTTCCTGGTTCCCATCCCCTTGGTGATGTGGGCCCTGTGGTGAGAGTCTGATCCTGATTGGGTCCCTCACACTTCTGTGAAGTGAGCCCTATGCTCTGAGGTCACTCCTGCCTGGATTGCACACACATCCTTTGTGACACAGGCACTCTGGTGGCAGTTGGAGCCTGCTGAGAGCCTCCTTCCCGCAGTGATGAGGGCCTTCTGGCCTCAGGCCCTAACTGCTGGGTACCCACATTTTCTGATACCTGCTAAGTGGTGCGAGGACACTCCTGCCAGGTTCCCATCCCTAAGGGAATGTGGGCCTTGTGCTCTGAGGTCCCAACGTCTGGGTTGCTCACAGTTTCATGATGTGGACCTCTGCTGTGAGTTCACTGTGGCCTGGGTCCCATAGACTCGATGCTCTGGGCTGCCTGCTGGCAGGTTCCTACTGCTGGTTTCCTCACCTTTTTTATACTATGGGCCCTGTGTTGTGTGGCTACTCCTGCCTCTCTCACACCGAGGCCCTTGGACATGTGGATCCTCTGGTTTGGGCCACATGTGCTGGGTTCCTCACCTTTCTATGATGTGACCACACTGGTGTGAGGACACTCCTGCCTGGTTCTGATCCCCTTGGTGATGTGAACACTCTGGTGATCGTCTTAACCTGGCTGGGTTCCTCACCCTTCTGTGAAGTAGGCGCTCTGCTGTGAGGTCACTCCTACCTGGCTGGCAAACGTTACCTTGGCGACCTGTGCGCTCAGTTGGGAGATGGTGCCTGCTTGGAGTCTCCTCCCCTCGGTTTTGAGGGCCCTCTTGCCTCAGGTCCTAACTCCTGCGCTTCTAAATTTTCTGATATTCGCCCTGTGGTGCGAGGACACTCCTGCCAGTTTCCCAACTACATGGTAATGTGGGCCTTCAGCACTGAGGTCCCAAAGGCTGTGTTGCTCACAGTTTCATGATGAGGGCCCTCTGTTGTGAGGTCACTCAGACCTGGATCCCTTCGCATCACTGCTCCTGGCCGCCTGCTGGGAGGTTCCAACTCCTGGTTTCCTCACCTTTTTATTCTATGGGCCCTCTGTTGTGAGTCTCCTCCTGCATTCCTCACTCCCAGACCCTTCGTGATGTGTGTCCCCTTGTTTGATCCTACCTGTTCTGGAATCCTCACCTTTCGCTGATGTCGCCCCACTGGTGGGAGGGCACTCCTGCCTGGTTCCCATCCCCTTGGTGATGTGGGCCCTCTGGTGAGAGTCTGATGCTTGTTGTGTTCCTCACACTTCTGTGAGGTGGGCCCTCTTCTATGAGGTAATCCCTGCCTGGCTGGCACAAGTGGCCTTGGCCACGTTGGCCCTCTGGTAGCAGTTGGAGCCTGCTGGGAGCCTCCTCCCCACGGTGATGAGGGCCCTCTGGCGTCAGGCCCTAACTGCTCTGCTCCCCACATTTTCTGATGTGTGCCCACAGGTTCGAGGACACTCCTGCCAGGTTCCCATCCCCATGGGGATGTGGGCCTTCTGCTCTGAGGTCCCAACGGCTGGCTTGCTCACAGTTTCATGATATGGGCCCTCTTCTGTGAGTTCACTCCGGCATGGATCTCATAGACTCGGTGCACTAGACTGCCTGCTAGGTGGTTCCAAATGCTGGATTCCACAACTTTTTTATTCTTTGGGCTCTCTGTTGTGAGGCTCCTCCTGCCTGCCTCACATCTAGCCTCTTGGAGATGTTTGTTCTCTGGTTTGAATCCACTTGTGCTGGGTCCCTCACTTTTCGATGATGTGGGCCCACTGGTGTGAGAACACTCCTGCCTGGTTCCCAACCCCTTGGTGATGTGGGCTCTCTGGTGAGTCTTATCTTTGTTGGGATCCTCACCCTCCTGTGAGATGGGCCCTCTGCTCTGAGGTCACTCCTGCCTGGCTGGCACACCCCGCCTTGTTGACGTTGGCCCTTTGGTGGCAGTTGGAACCTGCTGGGAGCCTCCTCCCCTCGGTCATTAGGGCCCTCTGGTGTCAGGCCATAACTGCTGGGTACCCACATTTCTGATACGTGCTAAGTGGTGCGAGGACACTCCTGCCAAGTTCCCATCCCCATGGGGATGTGGGCCTTCCGCTCTGAGGTCCCAATGGCTAGGTTGCTCACAGTGTCAGGATGTGGGCCCTCTGGTGTGAGTTCACTCAGGTCTGGATCCCATAGCCTCGCTGCTCCTGGCCGTCTGCTGGGAGGTTCCATTTGCCGGATTCCTCAACTTTTATATTGTATGGGCCCTCTGCTTTGAGGCTCCTCCTGCCTGCCTCACTCCCAGCCCCTTGTTGATGTGTGTCCTCTGGTTTGAGGCCACGTGTGCTGGGTTCCTCACCTTTCGCTGATGTGGCCCCACTGGTGTGAGGACACTCCTGCCTGGTTCCCATCCACTTGGTGATGTGGGCCCACTGGTGAGAGTCTGATCCTTGTTGGGTTCCTCATACTTCTGTGAGGTGGGCCCTCTGCTCTGAGGTCACTCCTGCCTGCTGGCACACTCCCCTTTGGCAACGTCTGCGCTCTGGTAACAGTTGGAGCCTGCTGGGACCCTCGTCCCCTCGGTGATGAGGGCTCTCTTGCGTCAGGCCCTAACTGCCGGGCTCCCCACATTTTCTGATGTGCGCCCACTGGTGCAATGAGACTCCTGCCAGGTTCCCATCCCCATGGGGTTGTGGCCTTCTCTTCTGTGGTCCCAACGTCTGGGTCGCTCACAGTTTCAAGATGTGGGCCCTCTGCTGTGAGTTCACTCCGGCCTGTATCCCATAGCGTCCGTGCTCTGGGCCGCCTGCTTGGAGGTTCCAACTTCTGGTTTCCTCACTTTTTTATTCTTTGGGACCTCTGTTGTGAGTCCTCCTGCATGTCTCACTCCCAGCCCCTTCGTGATGTGTGTCGCCTTGTTTTAGGTCACATGTGCTGGGTTCGTCACATTTCGCTGATGTGGCCCCACTGGTGTGAGGACACTCCTTCCTTGTTCCCATCCCCTTGGTGATGTGGGCGCTCTGGTGAGAGTCTGATCCTGATTGGGGTCTCTCACACTTCTCTGAGGTGGGTCCCTCTGCTCTGAGGTCACTCCTGCCTGGCTTGCACACACCTCCTTGGCGACGTCGGCACTGTGGTGGCAGTTGGAGTCTGCTGAGAGCCTCCTTCCCTTGGTGATGAGGGCCTTCTGGCGTCAGGCCGTAACTGCTGGGTACCCACATTTTCTGATACCTGATACCCAGCACATGTGACCTAAAACAAGGCGACACACATCACGAAGGGGCTGGGAGTGAGGCATGCAGGAGGAGACTCACTGCTAAGTGGTGTGATGACACTACTGCCAGGTTCCCATCCCTAAAGGAATGTGGGCCTTGTGATCTGAGGTCCCAACGTCTGGGTTGCTCACAGTTTCAAGATGTGGCCCTCTGCTGTGAGTTCACTGTTGTTAGATCCCATAGATTCGATGCTCTGGGCCACATGCTGGCAGGTTCATACTGCTGGTTTCCTCACCTTTTTTATTCTATGGGACCTGTGTTGTGTGGCTACTCCTGCCGGTCTCACTCCGAGACCCTTGGACATGTGGGTCCTCTGGTTTATGCCCCATGTGCTGGGTTCCTCACATTTCTATGATGTGACCACACTGGTGTGAGGACAGTCCTGCCTGGTTCTGATCTCCTTGGTGATGTGGGCCCTCTGGTGAGAGTTTTAACTGGCTGGGTTCCTCACCCTTCTGTGAGGTAGGCCCTCTGCTGTGGGGTCACTCCTGCCTGGCTGGCAAACATTACCTTGGCCACGTGTGCCCTCAGTTGGTAGTTGGTGCCTATTTGGAGTCTCTTTCCCTCGGTAATGAGGGCCCTCTGGCCTCAGGCCCTAACTCCTGGGCTCCCAAATATTCTGATGTGCACGCTGTGGTGCGAGTACACTCCTGCCAGGTTCTCAACCTCATGGAAATGTGGGGCTTCTGCTCTGTGGTCCCAATGGCTGGGCTGCTCACAGTTTCATGATGAGATCCCTCTGTTGTGAGTTCACAGCGGCCGGGATCCCATAGCCTCGCTGCTCCTTGCCGCCTGCTGTGAGGTTCCAACTACAGGATTCTTCAACTTTTCTATTCTATGGGCCCTCAGTTTTGAGGCTCCTCCTGCGTGCCTCCCTCCGAGCCCCTTTGTGATGTGTGTCTTCATGTTTGAGGCCACGTGTGCTGGGTCCCTCTCCTTTCGATAATAGGGCCCCACTGGTGTGAGGACACTCCTGCCTAGTTCCCATCCCCTTGGTGATGTGGGAACTCTGGTGAGAGTCTGATCCTGGCTGGGTTCCTCACACTTCTGTGAGGTGGGCCCTCTCTGTGAGGTAATTCCTGCCTGGCTTGCTCCTGTTTCCTTGGTGACGTCGACCCTCTGATGGCAGTTGGAGCCTGCTGGGAACCTCCTCTCCTAGGTGATGAGGGCCCTCTGGCGTCAGGCTCTAACTGCTGGGCTCACTACGTTTTCTAATGTGAGCCTAGTGATGTCAAGACACTCCTGTAATGTTCCCATCCCCATGGGGATGTGTGTCTTCTCTTCTGTTGTCCCAACTCCTGGGTTGCTCACAGTTTCATGATGTTGGCTCCCTGGTGTTAGTTCTCACTGGCCTAGAACCCATAGCCTCTGTGCTCTGGGCCACCTGCTGGGAGGTTCCAACAGCAGGATTCCTCGCCATTTTTATTCTTCGGTCCCTGTGTTGTGAGGCTCCTCCTGCCTTCCTCACTGCGAGCCCCTTGTTGATGTAGGTCCTCTGGTTTGAGGCCACATGTGCCGTTTGCCTCACCGTTTAGTGATGTGGCCCCACTGGTGTGAGGACACTCTGGCCTGGTTCCCATCCACTTGGAGATATGGGCCATCTGGTGAGAGTCTGACCCTGGCTGGATTCCTCACAGTTACGGGAGATGGGCGCTCTGCTGTGAGGTCACTACTACCTGTCTGGCACACTTCACCTTGGCCACATGTGCCCTCTGGTTGCAGTTGGAGTGTGCTGGGTGCCTCCTCCCCTTCGTGATGAGGGCACTCTGACGTCAGGCCCTAAGAGCTGGGCTCCCCATATTTTCTGATGTGCACCCACTGGTGTGATGACACTCCTGCCAGGTTCCCATCCCCATGGGGATGTGGGCCTTCTGCTCGGTGCTCCCAACGGCTGGGTTGCTCACAGTGTCAGGATGTGGGCCCTCTGGTGTGAGTTCACTCAGGTCTGGATCCCATAGCCTCGCTGCTCCTGGCCGTCTGCTGGGAGGTTCCATTTGCCGGATTCCTCAACTTTTATATTGTATGGGCCCTCTGCTTTGAGGCTCCTCCTGCCTGCCTCTCTCCGAGCCCCTTGGTAATGTGGGTCCTCTGGTTTGAGGCCACATGCACTGGGTTCCTCACCTTTCGCTGATGTGGCCCCACTGGTGTGAGGACACTCCTGCCTGGTTCCCATCCACTTGGTGATGTGGGCCCACTGGTGAGAGTCTGATCCTAGTGGGGTTCCTCATACTTCTGTGAGGTGGGCCCTCTGCTCTGAGATCACTCCTGCCTGCAGGCACACCCCGCTTTGGCAACGTCGGCCCTCTGGTAGCAGTTGGAGCCTGCTGGGACCCTCGTCCCCTCGGTGATGAGGGTCCTCTTGCGTCAGGCCCTAACTGCCGGGCTCCCCACATTTTCTGATGTGTGCCCACTGGTGTGATGACACTCCTGCCAGGTTCCCATCCCCATGGGGATGTGGAACTTCTGCTCTGAGGTATCAATGGCTGCGTTGCTCACAGTGTCAGCATGTGGGCCTTCTGGTGTGAGTTTACTCAGGCCTGGATCCCATAGACTCGCTGCTCCTGGCCGCCTGCTGGGAGGTTCCATTTGCCGGATTCTTCAACTTTTATATTGTATGGGCCCTCTGCTTTGCGGCTACACCTGCCTGCCTCACTCGCAGCTCCTTGTTGATGTGTGTCCTCTGGTTTGAGGCCACGTGTGCTGGGTTCCTCACCTATCGCTGATGTGGCCCCTCTGGTGTGAGGACACTCCTGCCTGTTTCCCGTCTCCATGGGGTTGTGGGCCTTCTGCTCTGTGCTGCAAACGGCTGGGATGCTCACAGTTTCATGATGTGGGCCTTCTGCTGTGAGTTCACTCCGGCATGGATCTAATAGACTCGGTGCCCTTGGCCGCCTGCTGAGAGGTTCCAACTGCTGGATTCCACACCTTTTTTATTCTTTGGGCTCTCTGTTGTGAGGCTCCTCCTGCCTGCCTCACACCCAGCCCCTTGGTGATGTTTGTTCTCTGGTTTGAGTTCACTTGTGCAGGGTCACTCACTTTTCGATGATGTGGGCCCACTGGTGTGAGGACACTCCTGCCTGGTTCCCATCCCCTTGGTGATGCGGGCCCTCTGGAGAGAGTCGGATGCTTGTTGTGTTCCTCACACTTCTGTGAGGTGAGCTCTCTGCTGTGAGGTAATTCCTGCCTGGCTGACACAAGTCGCCTTGGCGACGTTGGCACTCTGGTAGCAGTTGGAGCCTGCCGCGAGGCTCCACCCCATGGTGATGAAGACCCTCTGGTGTCAGGCCCTAACTGCTGGGCTCCCCGCAATTTTCTGATGTGCGCCCACTGGTGCGAGGCCACTCCTGCCAGGTTCCCGTCCCCATGGTGATGTGGGCCTTCTCCTCTGTGCTCCCAATGACTGGGTTGCTCACAGTTTCATGATGTGGGCCCTCTGCTGTGAGTTCACTCCGGCACGGATCTCATAGACTTGGTGTTCTTGGCCGCCTGCTTGGAGATTCCAACTGCTGGATTCCTCACCATTTTTTATTCTTTGGGCTTTCTGTTGTGAGGCTCCTCCTGCCTGCCTCACTCCGAGCCCCTTGGAGATGTGGGTCCTCTTGTTTAGGCCACATGTTCCGGGTTCCTCACCTTTCTATGATTTGGCCACACTGGTGTGAGGACACTCCTGCCTGGTTCCGATCCCCTTGGTTATGTGGGCTCTCTGGTGAGAGTCTTATACTGGCTGGGTTCCTCACCCTTCTGTGACGTAATCCCTCTGCTGTGAGGTCACTCCTGCCTGGCTGGCGCATGGCACGTTGGCAACGTGGGCCCTCAGTTGGCAGGTGCTTCCTGCTGGGAGTCTCCTCCCCTCGGTAATGAGGGCCCTCTGGCGTCAGGCCTTAACACCTGGGCTCCCAAAATTTTCTGACGTGTGCCCTGTGGTGTGAGTACACTCATGCCAGGTTCCCAGCCTCATGGGAGTGTGGTTCTTCTGCTCTGTGGTCCCAATGCCTGGGTTGCTCACAGTTTCGTGATGAGGGCTCTCTGTTGTGAGTTCACAGGGGCCGAGAACCCATAGCCTCGCTGCTTCTTGCCGCCTGCTGAGAGGTTCCAACTGCAGGATTCCTCACCTTTTTTATTCTACGGGCCCTCAGTTTTGAGGCTCCTCCTGCCTGCCTCACTCCCAGCCCCTTGGTGATGTGTGTTCTCATGTTTGAAGCCACGTGTGCTGGGTCCCTCTCCTTTCGAGAATGTGGCCCCACTGGTGTGAGGACACTCCTGTCTAGTCCCCATCCCCTTGATGATGTGGGACCTCTGGTGAGAGTCTGATCCTGGCTGGGTTCCTCACCCTTCTGTGAGGTGGGCCCTCTCTGTGAGGTAATTTCTGCCTGGCTTTCTCCCATTTCCTTGTAGACTTCGGCCATCTGGTGGCAGTTGGAACCTGCTGGGAACCTCCTCTCCTAGGTGATGAGGGCCCTCTGGCATCAGGCTCTAACTGCTGGGCTCCCCACGTTTTCTGATGTGAGCCCAGTGATGCCAGGACACTGCCGTAAGGTTACCATCCCCATGGGGATGTGTGCCTTCTGTTCTCTTGTCCCAACTCCTGGGTTGCTCACAGTTTCATGATGTTGGCTCCCTTCTGTTAGTTCACACAGGCCTAGATCCCATAGCCTCTGTGCTCTGGGCCGTCTGCTTGGCGGTTCCAACTGTAGGATTCCTCTCCATTTTTATTCTTCGGTCTCTGTGTTGTGAGGCTCCGCCTTCCTGCCTCACTCCCAGCCCCTTCGTGATGTGTGTCCCCTTGTTTGAGGTCTCATGTGCTGGTTCCTCAACTTTCGCTGATGTGGCCCCCCTGGTGTGAGGACACTCCTTCCTGGTTCCCATCCCCTTGGTGATGTGGGCCCTGTGGTGAGAGTCTGATCCTGATTGGGTCCCTCACACTTCTGTGAAGTGAGCCCTATGCTCTGAGGTCACTCCTGCCTGGATTGCACACACATCCTTTGTGACACAGGCACTCTGGTGGCAGTTGGAGCCTGCTGAGAGCCTCCTTCCCGCAGTGATGAGGGCCTTCTGGCCTCAGGCCCTAACTGCTGGGTACCCACATTTTCTGATACCTGCTAAGTGGTGCGAGGACACTCCTGCCAGGTTCCCATCCCTAAGGGAATGTGGGCCTTGTGCTCTGAGGTCCCAACGTCTGGGTTGCTCACAGTTTCATGATGTGGACCTCTGCTGTGAGTTCACTGTGGCCTGGGTCCCATAGACTCGATGCTCTGGGCTGCCTGCTGGCAGGTTCCTACTGCTGGTTTCCTCACCTTTTTTATTCTATGGGCCCTGTGTTGTGTGGCTACTCCTGCCTCTCTCACACCGAGGCCCTTGGACATGTGGATCCTCTGGTTTGGGCCACATGTGCTGGGTTCCTCACCTTTCTATGATGTGACCACACTGGTGTGAGGACACTCCTGCCTGGTTCTGATCCCCTTGGTGATGTGAACACTCTGGTGATCGTCTTAACCTGGCTGGGTTCCTCACCCTTCTGTGAAGTAGGCGCTCTGCTGTGAGGTCACTCCTACCTGGCTGGCAAACGTTACCTTGGCGACCTGTGCGCTCAGTTGGGAGATGGTGCCTGCTTGGAGTCTCCTCCCCTCGGTTTTGAGGGCCCTCTTGCCTCAGGTCCTAACTCCTGCGCTTCTAAATTTTCTGATATTCGCCCTGTGGTGCGAGGACACTCCTGCCAGTTTCCCAACTACATGGTAATGTGGGCCTTCAGCACGGAGGTCCCAAAGGCTGTGTTGCTCACAGTTTCATGATGAGGGCCCTCTGTTGTGAGGTCACTCAGACCTGGATCCCTTCGCATCACTGCTCCTGGCCGCCTGCTGGGAGGTTCCAACTCCTGGTTTCCTCACCTTTTTATTCTATGGGCCCTCTGTTGTGAGTCTCCTCCTGCATGCCTCACTCCCAGACCCTTCGTGATGTGTGTCCCCTTGTTTGATCCTACCTGTTCTGGAATCCTCACCTTTCGCTGATGTCGCCCCACTGGTGGGAGGGCACTCCTGCCTGGTTCCCATCCCCTTGGTGATGTGGGCCCTCTGGTGAGAGTCTGATGCTTGTTGTGTTCCTCACACTTCTGTGAGGTGGGCCCTCTTCTATGAGGTAATCCCTGCCTGGCTGGCACAAGTGGCCTTGGCCACGTTGGCCCTCTGGTAGCAGTTGGAGCCTGCTGGGAGCCTCCTCCCCACGGTGATGAGGGCCCTCTGGCGTCAGGCCTTAACTGCTCTGCTCCCCACATTTTCTGATGTGTGCCCACAGGTTCGAGGACACTCCTGCCAGGTTCCCATCCCCATGGGGATGTGGGCCTTCTGCTCTGAGGTCCCAACGGCTGGCTTGCTCACAGTTTCATGATATGGGCCCTCTTCTGTGAGTTCACTCCGGCATGGATCTCATAGACTCGGTGCACTAGACTGCCTGCTAGGTGGTTCCAAATGCTGGATTCCACAACTTTTTTATTCTTTGGGCTCTCTGTTGTGAGGCTCCTCCTGCCTGCCTCACATCTAGCCTCTTGGTGATGTTTGTTCTCTGGTTTGAATCCACTTGTGCTGGGTCCCTCACTTTTCGATGATGTGGGCCCACTGGTGTGAGAACACTCCTGCCTGGTTCCCAACCCCTTGGTGATGTGGGCTCTCTGGTGAGTCTTATCTTTGTTGGGATCCTCACCCTCCTGTGAGATGGGCCCTCTGCTCTGAGGTCACTCCTGCCTGGCTGGCACACCCCGCCTTGTTGACGTTGGCCCTTTGGTGGCAGTTGGAACCTGCTGGGAGCCTCCTCCCCTCGGTCATTAGGGCCCTCTGGTGTCAGGCCATAACTGCTGGGTACCCACATTTCTGATACGTGCTAAGTGGTGCGAGGACACTCCTGCCAAGTTCCCATCCCCATGGGGATGTGGGCCTTCCGCTCTGAGGTCCCAATGGCTAGGTTGCTCACAGTGTCAGGATGTGGGCCCTCTGGTGTGAGTTCACTCAGGTCTGGATCCCATAGCCTCGCTGCTCCTGGCCGTCTGCTGGGAGGTTCCATTTGCCGGATTCCTCAACTTTTATATTGTATGGGCCCTCTGCTTTGAGGCTCCTCCTGCCTGCCTCACTCCCAGCCCCTTGTTGATGTGTGTCCTCTGGTTTGAGGCCACGTGTGCTGGGTTCCTCACCTTTCGCTGATGTGGCCCCACTGGTGTGAGGACACTCCTGCCTGGTTCCCATCCACTTGGTGATGTGGGCCCACTGGTGAGAGTCTGATCCTTGTTGGGTTCCTCATACTTCTGTGAGGTGGGCCCTCTGCTCTGAGGTCACTCCTGCCTGCTGGCACACTCCCCTTTGGCAACGTCTGCGCTCTGGTAACAGTTGGAGCCTGCTGGGACCCTCGTCCCCTCGGTGATGAGGGCTCTCTTGCGTCAGGCCCTAACTGCCGGGCTCCCCACATTTTCTGATGTGCGCCCACTGGTGCAATGAGACTCCTGCCAGGTTCCCATCCCCATGGGGTTGTGGGCCTTCTCTTCTGTGGTCCCAACGTCTGGGTCGCTCACAGTTTCAAGATGTGGGCCCTCTGCTGTGAGTTCACTCCGGCCTGTATCCCATAGCGTCCGTGCTCTGGGCCGCCTGCTTGGAGGTTCCAACTTCTGGTTTCCTCACTTTTTTATTCTTTGGGACCTCTGTTGTGAGTCTCCTCCTGCATGTCTCACTCCCAGCCCCTTCGTGATGTGTGTCGCCTTGTTTTAGGTCACATGTGCTGGGTTCGTCACATTTCGCTGATGTGGCCCCACTGGTGTGAGGACACTCCTTCCTTGTTCCCATCCCCTTGGTGATGTGGGCGCTCTGGTGAGAGTCTGATCCTGATTGGGTCTCTCACACTTCTCTGAGGTGGGCCCTCTGCTCTGAGGTCACTCCTGCCTGGCTTGCACACACCTCCTTGGCGACGTCGGCACTCTGGTGGCAGTTGGAGTCTGCTGAGAGCCTCCTTCCCTTGGTGATGAGGGCCTTCTGGCGTCAGGCCGTAACTGCTGGGTACCCACATTTTCTGATACCTGATACCCAGCACATGTGACCTAAAACAAGGCGACACACATCACGAAGGGGCTGGGAGTGAGGCATGCAGGAGGAGACTCACTGCTAAGTGGTGTGATGACACTACTGCCAGGTTCCCATCCCTAAGGGAATGTGGGCCTTGTGATCTGAGGTCCCAACGTCTGGGTTGCTCACAGTTTCAAGATGTGGCCCTCTGCTGTGAGTTCACTGTTGTTAGATCCCATAGATTCGATGCTCTGGGCCACATGCTGGCAGGTTCATACTGCTGGTTTCCTCACCTTTTTTTTTTCTATGGGACCTGTGTTGTGTGGCTACTCCTGCCGGTCTCACTCCGAGACCCTTGGACATGTGGGTCCTCTGGTTTATGCCCCATGTGCTGGGTTCCTCACATTTCTATGATGTGACCACACTGGTGTGAGGACAGTCCTGCCTGGTTCTGATCTCCTTGGTGATGTGGGCCCTCTGGTGAGAGTTTTAACTGGCTGGGTTCCTCACCCTTCTGTGAGGTAGGCGCTCTGCTGTGGGTTCACTCCTGCCTGGCTGGCAAACATTACCTTGGCCACGTGTGCCCTCAGTTGGTAGTTGGTGCCTGTTTGGAGTCTCTTTCCCTCGGTAATGAGGGCCCTCTGGCCTCAGGCCCTAACTCCTGGGCTCCCAAATATTCTGATGTGCACGCTGTGGTGCGAGTACACTCCTGCCAGGTTCTCAACCTCATGGAAATGTGGGGCTTCTGCTCTGTGGTCCCAATGGCTGGGTTGCTCACAGTTTCATGATGAGATCCCTCTGTTGTGAGTTCACAGCGGCCGGGATCCCATAGCCTCGCTGCTCCTTGCCGCCTGCTGTGAGGTTCCAACTACAGGATTCTTCAACTTTTCTATTCTATGGGCCCTCAGTTTTGAGGCTCCTCCTGCGTGCCTCCCTCCGATCCCCTTTGTGATGTGTGTCTTCATGTTTGAGGCCACGTGTGCTGGGTCCCTCTCCTTTCGATAATAGGGCCCCACTGGTGTGAGGACACTCCTGCCTAGTTCCCATCCCCTTGGTGATGTGGGAACTCTGGTGAGAGTCTGATCCTGGCTGGGTTCCTCACACTTCTGTGAGGTGGGCCCTCTCTGTGAGGTAATTCCTGCCTGGCTTGCTCCTGTTTCCTTGGTGACGTCGACCCTCTGATGGCAGTTGGAGCCTGCTGGGAACCTCCTCTCCTAGGTGATGAGGGCCCTCTGGCGTCAGGCTCTAACTGCTGGGCTCACTACGTTTTCTAATGTGAGCCTAGTGATGCCAAGACACTCCTGTAATGTTCCCATCCCCATGGGGATGTGTGTCTTCTCTTCTGTTGTCCCAACTCCTGGGTTGCTCACAGTTTCATGATGTTGGCTCCCTGGTGTTAGTTCTCACTGGCCTAGAACCCATAGCCTCTGTGCTCTGGGCCACCTGCTGGGAGGTTCCAACAGCAGGATTCCTCGCCATTTTTATTATTCGGTCCCTGTGTTGTGAGGCTCCTCCTGCCTTCCTCACTGCGAGCCCCTTGTTGATGTAGGTCCTCTGGTTTGAGGCCACATGTGCCGTTTGCCTCACCGTTTAGTGATGTGGCCCCACTGGTGTGAGGACACTCCGGCCTGGTTCCCATCCACTTGGAGATATGGGCCATCTGGTGAGAGTCTGATCCTGGCTGGATTCCTCACAGTTACGGGAGATGGGCGCTCTGCTGTGAGGTCACTACTACCTGTCTGGCACACTTCACCTTGGCCACATGTGCCCTCTGGTTGCAGTTGGAGTGTGCTGGGTGCCTCCTCCCCTTCGTGATGAGGGCACTCTGACGTCAGGCCCTAAGAGCTGGGCTCCCCATATTTTCTGATGTGCACCCACTGGTGTGATGACACTCCTGCCAGGTTCCCATCCCCATGGGGATGTGGGCCTTCTGCTCGGTGCTCCCAACGGCTGGGTTGCTCACAGTGTCAGGATGTGGGCCCTCTGGTGTGAGTTCACTCAGGTCTGGATCCCATAGCCTCGCTGCTCCTGGCCGTCTGCTGGGAGGTTCCATTTGCCGGATTCCTCAACTTTTATATTGTATGGGCCCTCTGCTTTGAGGCTCCTCCTGCCTGCCTCTCTCCGAGCCCCTTGGTAATGTGGGTCCTCTGGTTTGAGGCCACATGCACTGGGTTCCTCACCTTTCGCTGATGTGGCCCCACTGGTGTGAGGACACTCCTGCCTGGTTCCCATCCACTTGGTGATGTGGGCCCACTGGTGAGAGTCTGATCCTAGTGGGGTTCCTCATACTTCTGTGAGGTGGGCCCTCTGCTCTGAGATCACTCCTGCCTGCAGGCACACCCCGCTTTGGCAACGTCGGCCCTCTGGTAGCAGTTGGAGCCTGCTGGGACCCTCCTCCCCTAGGTGATGAGGGCCCTCTTGCGTCAGGCCCTAACTGCCGGGCTCCCCACATTTTCTGATGTGTGCCCACTGGTGTGATGACACTCCTGCCAGGTTCCCATCCCCATGGGGATGTGGAACTTCTGCTCTGAGGTATCAATGGCTGCGTTGCTCACAGTGTCAGGATGTGGGCCTTCTGGTGTGAGTTTACTCAGGCCTGGATCCCATAGCCTCGCTGCTCCTGGCCGCCTGCTGGGAGGTTCCATTTGCCGGATTCTTCAACTTTTATATTGTATGGGCCCTCTGCTTTGCGGCTACACCTGCCTGCCTCACTCGCAGCTCCTTGTTGATGTGTGTCCTCTGGTTTGAGGCCACGTGTGCTGGGTTCCTCACCTATCGCTGATGTGGCCCCTCTGGTGTGAGGACACTCCTGCCTGTTTCCCGTCTCCATGGGGTTGTGGGCCTTCTGCTCTGTGCTGCAAACGGCTGGGATGCTCACAGTTTCATGATGTGGGCCTTCTGCTGTGAGTTCACTCCGGCATGGATCTAATAGACTCGGTGCCCTTGGCCGCCTGCTGAGAGGTTCCAACTGCTGGATTCCACACCTTTTTTATTCTTTGGGCTCTCTGTTGTGAGGCTCCTCCTGCCTGCCTCACACCCAGCCCCTTGGTGATGTTTGTTCTCTGGTTTGAGTTCACTTGTGCTGGGTCACTCACTTTTCGATGATGTGGGCCCACTGGTGTGAGGACACTCCTGCCTGGTTCCCATCCCCTTGGTGATGCGGGCCCTCTGGAGAGAGTCGGATGCTTGTTGTGTTCCTCACACTTCTGTGAGGTGAGCTCTCTGCTGTGAGGTAATTCCTGCCTGGCTGACACAAGTCGCCTTGGCGACGTTGGCACTCTGGTAGCAGTTGGAGCCTGCCGCGAGGCTCCACCCCATGGTGATGAAGACCCTCTGGTGTCAGGCCCTACCTGCTGGGCTCCCCGCAATTTTCTGATGTGCGCCCACTGGTGCGAGGCCATTCCTGCCAGGTTCCCATCCCCATGGTGATGTGGGCCTTCTCCTCTGTGCTCCCAATGACTGGGTTGCTCACAGTTTCATGATGTGGGCCCTCTGCTGTGAGTTCACTCCGGCATGGATCTCATAGACTTGGTGCTCTTGGCCGCCTGCTTGGAGATTCCAACTGCTGGATTCCTCACCATTTTTTATTCTTTGGGCTTTCTGTTGTGAGGCTCCTCCTGCCTGCCTCACTCCGAGCCCCTTGGAGATGTGGGTCCTCTTGTTTAGGCCACATGTTCCGGGTTCCTCACCTTTCTATGATTTGGCCACACTGGTGTGAGGACACTCCTGCCTGGTTCCGATCCCCTTGGTTATGTGGGCTCTCTGGTGAGAGTCTTATACTGGCTGGGTTCCTCACCCTTCTGTGACGTAATCCCTCTGCTGTGAGGTCACTCCTGCCTGGCTGGCGCATGGCACGTTGGCAACGTGGGCCCTCAGTTGGCAGGTGCTTCCTGCTGGGAGTCTCCTCCCCTCGGTAATGGGGGCCCTCTGGCGTCAGGCCTTAACACCTGGGCTCCCAAAATTTTCTGACGTGTGCCCTGTGATGTGAGTACACTCATGCCAGGTTCCCAGCCTCATGGGAGTGTAGTTCTTCTGCTCTGTGGTCCCAATGCCTGGGTTGGTCACAGTTTCGTGATGAGGGCTCTCTGTTGCGAGTTCACAGGGGCCGAGAACCCATAGCCTCGCTGCTTCTTGCCGCCTGCTGAGAGGTTCCAACTGCAGGATTACTCACCTTTTTTTTCTACAGGCCCTCAGTTTTGAGGCTCCTCCTGCCTGCCTCACTCCCAGCCCCTTGGTGATGTGTGTTCTCATGTTTGAAGCCACGTGTGCTGGGTCCCTCTCCTTTCGATAATGTGGCCCCACTGGTGTGAGGACACTCCTGTCTAGTTCCCATCCCCTTGATGATGTGGGACCTCTGGTGAGAGTCTGATCCTGGCTGGGTTCCTCACCCTTCTGTGAGGTGGGCCCTCTCTGTGAGGTAATTTCTGCCTGGCTTTCTCCCATTTCCTTGTTGACTTCGGCCATCTGGTGGCAGTTGGAACCTGCTGGGAACCTCCTCTCCTAGGTGATGAGGGCCCTCTGGCATCAGGCTCTAACTGCTGGGCTCCCCACGTTTTCTGATGTGAGCCCAGTGATGCCAGGACACTGCCGTAAGGTTACCATCCCCATGGGGATGTGTGCCTTCTGTTCTCTTGTCCCAACTCCTGGGTTGCTCACAGTTTCATGATGTTGGCTCCCTTCTGTTAGTTCACACAGGCCCTAGATCCCGTAGCCTCTGTGCTCTGGGCCGTCTGCTTGGAGGTTCCAACTGTAGGATTCCTCTCCATTTTTATTCTTCGGTCTCTGTGTTGTGAGGCTCCGCCTTCCTGCCTCACTCCCAGCCCCTTCGTGATGTGTGTCCCCTTGTTTGAGGTCTCATGTGCTGGTTCCTCAACTTTCGCTGATGTGGCCCACCTGGTGTGAGGACACTCCTTCCTGGTTCCCATCCCCTTGGTGATGTGGGCCCTGTGGTGAGAGTCTGATCCTGATTGGGTCCCTCACACTTCTGTGAAGTGAGCCCTATGCTCTGAGGTCACTCCTGCCTGGATTGCACACACATCCTTTGTGACACAGGCACTCTGTTGGCAGTTGGATCCTGCTGAGAGCCTCCTTCCCGCAGTGATGAGGGCCTTCTCGCATCCGGCCCTAACTGCTGGGTACCCACATTTTCTGATACCTGCTAAGTGGTGCGAGGACACTCCTGCCAGGTTCCCATCCCTAAGGGAATGTGGGCCTTGTGCTCTGAGGTCTCAACGTCTGGGTTGCTTACAGTTTCATGATGTGGACCTCTGCTGTGAGTTCACTGTGGCCTGGGTCCCATAGACTCGATGCTCTGGGCTGCCTGCTGGCAGGTTCCTACTGCTGGTTTCCTCACCTTTTTTATTCTATGGGCCCTGTGTTGTGTGGCTCCTCCTGCCTCTCTCACACCGAGGCCCTTGGACATGTGGATCCTCTGGTTTGGGCCACAGGTGCTGGGTTCCTCACCTTTCTATGATGTGACCACACTGGTGTGAGGACACTCCTGCCTGGTTCTGATCCCCTTGGTGATGTGAACACTCTGGTGATCGTCTTAACCTGGCTGGGTTCCTCACCCTTCTGTGAAGTAGGCGCTCTCCTGTGAGGTCACTCCTACCTGGCTGGCAAACGTTACCTTGGCGACCTGTGCGCTCAGTTGGGAGATGGTGCCTGCTTGGAGTCTCCTCCCCTCGGTTTTGAGGGCCCTCTTGCCTCAGGTCCTAACTCCTGCGCTTCTAAATTTTCTGATATTCGCCCTGTGGTGCGAGGACACTCCTGCCAGTTTCCCAACTACATGGTAATGTGGGCCTTCAGCACTGAGGTCCCAAAGGCTGTGTTGCTCACAGTTTCATGATGAGGGCCCTCTGTTGTGAGGTCACTCAGACCTGGATCCCTTCGCATCACTGCTCCTGGCCGCCTGCTGGGAGGTTCCAACTCCTGGTTTCCTCACCTTTTTATTCTATGGGCCCTCTGTTGTGAGTCTCCTCCTGCATGCCTCACTCCCAGACCCTTCGTGATGTGTGTCCCCTTGTTTGATCCTACCTGTTCTGGAATCCTCACCTTTCGCTGATGTCGCCCCACTGGTGGGAGGGCACTCCTGCCTGGTTCCCATCCCCTTGGTGATGTGGGCCCTCTGGTGAGAGTCTGATGCTTGTTGTGTTCCTCACACTTCTGTGAGGTGGGCCCTCTTCTATGAGGTAATCCCTGCCTGGCTGGCACAAGTGGCCTTGGCCACGTTGGCCCTCTGGTAGCAGTTGGAGCCTGCTGGGAGCCTCCTCCCCACGGTGATGAGGGCCCTCTGGCGTCAGGCCCTAACTGCTCTGCTCCCCACATTTTCTGATGTGTGCCCACAGGTTCGAGGACACTCCTGCCAGGTTCCCATCCCCATGGGGATGTGGGCCTTCTGCTCTGAGGTCCCAACGGCTGGCTTGCTCACAGTTTCATGATATAGGCCCTCTTCTGTGAGTTCACTCCGGCATGGATCTCATAGACTCGGTGCACTGGGCTGCCTTCTAGGTGGTTCCAAATGCTGGATTCCACAACTTTTTTTATTCTTTGGGCTCTTTGTTGTGAGGCTCCTCCTGCCTGCCTCACACCCAGCCCCTTGGTGATGTTTCTCTGTGGTTTGAGGCCACATGTCCTGCGTCCCTCGCCTTTCGATGGTGTGGGCCCACTGGTGTGAAAACTCTCCTACCTGGTTCTCAACCCGCTGGTGATGTGGGCCCTCTGGTGAATCTTATCTTGGTTGGGACTCTCACCCTTCTGTGAAGTGGGCCCTCTGCTCTGAGGTCACTGCTGCCTGGCTGGCACACACCGCCTTGCTGACGTCGGTCCTTTGGTTGCAGTTGGAACCTGCTGGGAGCCTCCTCCCCTCGGTAATGTGAGCCCTCTGGCACCAGGCCATAACTGCTGGGTACCCACATTTTCTTATACGTGCTAAGTGGTGCGAGGACACGCCTGCCAATGTCCCATCCCCATGGGGATGTGGACCTTGTACTCGGAGGTCCCAACTGCTGGGTTGCTCACAGTTTTATGATGTGGGCCTTCTGCTGTGAGTTTACTGCGGCCTGGATTGCATAGACTCGATGCTCTGGGCTGCCTGCTGGCAGGTTCCTACTGCTGGTTTCCTCACCTTTTTTATTCTATGGGCCCTGTGTTGTGAGGCTACTCCTGCCTGCCTCACTCCGAGCCCCTTGGAGATGTGGGTCCTCTGGTTTAGGCTACATGTTCCGGGTTCCTCACCTTTCTATGATTTGGCTACACTGGTGTGAGGAAACTCCTGCCTGGTTTTGATCCCCTTGGTGATGTGTGTCCTCTGGTGATAGTCTGATCCTGGCTGGGTACCTCACCCTTCTGTGAAGTTGGCCCTCTGCTGTGAGTAAGTCCTGCCTGGCTTGCTCCCATTGCCTTGGTGAGGTCGGCCCTCTGGTGGCAGTTGTACCCTGCTGGGAGCCTCCCCTCCTTTGTGATGAGGAACCTCTAGCTTCGGGCTCTAACTACTGGGCTTCCCACAGTTTCTTATATGAGCCCAGTGATTCCAGGACACTCCTGTAAGTTTCTCATTCCCAAGTGGATGTGGGCCTTCTGCTCTGTGGTCTCAACGCATGGCTTGTATGCAGTTTCATGATATTGGCTCCCTGGTGTTAGTTCACACAGGCCCAGATCCCATAGCCTCTGTGCTCTGGGCTGCCTGCTCGGAGTTTCCAACTGCTGGATTCGTCACCATTTTTATTCTTTGGCCGCTGTGTTGTGAGGCTCCTCCTGCCTGCGTCAATCCCAGCCCCTTAATGATGTGTGTCCTCTGGTTTAAGGCCACGTACCCTGGGTCCCTCAAGTTTCGATGATGTGGCCCACTGGTGTGAGGACACTCCTGCCTGGTTCCCATCCCCTTGGTGATGTGGGTCCTCTGATGAAAGTCTGATCCGGAATGGATTCCTTACCCTTCTGTGAAGTGGGTCTTCTGCTCTGAGGTCACTCCTGCCTGGCTGGCACACGATGCCTTGTCAACGTAGGCCCTCTCGTGGCAGTTAGAGCCTGCTGGGCGCCTCCTCCCCTAGCTGAAGAGGGCCCTCTAGCTTCAGGCGCTAACTGTTGGGCTCCCCTCATTTTCTGATGTGTACCCAGTGGTGCAAGTACAGTCCTGCCTTGTTCCCATCCCCATGGAGATGTGGGTCTGCTGCTCTGAAGTCCCAATGGCTGGGTTGCTCACAGTATCATGGTGAGGGCCGTCTGGTGTGAGTTCATTACAGCCTGGATTCCATAGCCCTGGTACTCTGGGCCGCCTGCTGGGAAGTTTCAACTGCTGGATTCCTCACCTTTTTTATTCCATGGACCCTGTCTTTTGAGGCTAATCCTGCCTGACTCACTCCGAGCCCCTTGGTGATGTGCGTTCTCTGGTTTGAGGCCATATGTGCTGGGTTCCTCAACTTTCGATGATGTGGCCCCACTGGTATGAGGACACTCCTGCCTGGATCCCATCCCCTTGGTGATGTGGGCCCTCTGGTGAGAGACTGATCCTTGCTGGGTACCTCACCCTTTTGTGAGGTGGGCCCTCTGATGTTAGGTCATTCCTGCCTGGATGGAAAACTTCGTCCTGGTGACGTGGGCCCTCTCTTGCCCACTAAAGTGTACTGGGAGCCACCTCCCCTTGTTAATGAGGGACCTGGAAAAAACGCATATGCCCTTTCTGTCCAAGTACATCATTGTCGAGGTTCTGTCTCTTTTCCTCTGCTTTAAGAGCAATTCCCGTCTAACTCCTGAAATCGTATCACTGCAATTCTGCCCCGATTTCAAGTCTTCTTCACAGCCTTACTTCAATATATTTTTCGACGATAGCTGTCATTTATAACTCTGCAGGTTTGTGAATTACAGTGCCCCTGAACTCCTTTCTTCAACTCGCTTTCTTGTGAGCTGGCCGCAAAACCGCAGGATTGCTTCACGCCTTAATCTGGTTCCGGCATGGCTCGCTGAGCCTATGGTTCATTCCTCTTCCTGGTGGTAAATGAGAGTTAAATTTGCCCCTGCAGACACCTATAGCTAATCTCTCATTGGTTCTCCGTATTCCTGTTCATCTTCTGCAGAATTTGCAAACTGTGCCAAACAGGAGGTTAAAGACACGGACTCTCCAAGTGGGGAGAGATTTAGTAAAGCGTCTGAAATTGGGAAATCGATTACCAGGGGATGAAAACTGAGATGCATTTAAAAACGTTTCACGATCACACGGTGGACGATACCCTGTGTTCCCCATGCATGTTTTATCTGAAGGAAGAATCATTTAAACCTGGAGAGTTGGGACCCATGGAATGGGTACCATACAGTATGACTTTAAAGGGTTTGCACTGGCTCACCGAACCTCACCAATCCTATCAGCCCCAAGTGTCCAGCCTTATGTCTCAACCAGCTCTAGGTGTAGAGGTAGTAAATCCAGGTTGCATCACAAGCCCTGAATGAATTATTGAATAATTGCTCTCTATTTTCCTGTCATTGTGGTGTTTTTTTGAAGTTTATTTTGATAATGGGATTTAGCTGATTTTCACTGCTGCATTTATGCTGCTGTACACACGCTTGATTCTCTTATGGAGACCTATAAATCCATAGGTTTTAAGATTCTTCCTAGTCATGTATATTCCTAGGCATTGAATATGGGGTGTTGTGTCCATTTCGTTGAGCAAGGAGTATGTCTTGTCTATTATATATTTGGCCTATGGTAAGGTATCTGTGCTAATTTCAATCTCTGGTTTTATGCAGCACCCCAGCTCACCTTGCCCCTTAAGCAAGCGTAAGCTGGTTTGCTAAATTTGAGACACTGTTCTTTTTTGTATTTCAGTTCATATATGGCCAGGTTCACATTCCGTGTATTAGCGATATCTTATGATGTTTCTTTTTCTGTGTGAATTATTTTACTTAGAATCATTGTACCTGAATCCACTCATTATGCCCCTCTAGAGTTGCATAATAATTACACAGTGGACCATACATTCCGTGTATTAGTCATATCTTATGATGCCTTAAGTGATATCATATGATACGTGTCTTTTTTCTTTTTGAATTATGTGACTTAGAATTATCATAAGTAACTCCTCCAGAGTTATTACAACTGGCCATATTTCATTGATTTCCAGGCTGATTAATATTCCACTCTACATAAGTACCACATCTCTATCCATTTTTTTCCCTCCAGAGACTTATAAGTTATATCCTAGTCGAGGATCTTTTAAACAGAGAGGTGGTAAATATTGGGGTGCCTGTGTCCTCTCGATTTTTGTTTTTCCCAAGATATACGTCCATGAGTGCAATGCCCTGTGCTCGGTAGCTCATTTTTTAGATGCTTTAGTAAACACAATACACTTCTCCAGAGTGACCATTGGCAATATACATTTCCACAGTAAGCTTCACAGTGCTCCCTTTTCTCCTTGCCCTGTCCTGCATTTCTGGTGTTTAAACTTTATAAGGACGGCTCTCCTGACTGATGCAAAGTGATATCTTTTGTAGTATTGATTTCCAGTGCCCACCTGTTTGGTTGGCTAAAAAAGTGTGTGCCCTTTTCTTGAATATATACAGAAAAAAACGCATACAACCTTTTTGGCCAACTGCGATGTTGGCAATGTTCAGCCCCTTTTCTTGTGCTTAATGGCGAGTCCTTTCTACCTCTTCCAATCCCTTTCCTTCCATTCTCCGTTGCTTACAAGTCCTTTTCTCTGACTTTCCTCAAGACATTTTTCAGTGATACATATTTTCAACTCTGCAGTTTCGTGAATTTTAGTGCCCCTGAGTTCCATTTATAAACTTGTGTTTATGGGAACTGGCCACAAAGCAGCGGGATTTCCTCAAGCCCTATTCTGTTTCCATGGGCAAACCTAGTCTTTGGTCAATTCGTATTCCTGATTGGAAATTAGAGTGACATGTGCCTGTCCGAACACCTAGGACTTGTCTCTCATTGTTCCTCATCCTTCTGCTTCATCCTCTGGTCAAATTCCAAACTGTATGCAACAGGATGTTGACAGTGCTGACATCTCCAAGTGGGGAGACTGTTAGTAAAGACGCTGGAGGGGTGAACCCGAGCACCAGGAGATGAGAGGATGAGATGCCTTTTCCAAACTGTTCCCAATCAGATGGTATACCATCCTCTGGGTGTGACAGGCATGTTTTAGCTGTAGGAAGGGTCCCATTCATTTGAGGAGAACACCAGGGCTTCTTCAAAATCAGTGTCTCCCCTAAACCCAAACTGGAGGATTTTTTAAGCTACGGCTACACATATGTTCATTAAGGGCCTTGGGAAGTAGGCAGAGTCCAAACTTTAGATGATTGAAGTCTTCAGGGTCAGAAGCACTCACCACCAGCTTCCCTTAGGTTCCATTTTAACTGTCATTGATAGATGATGTCAATAAAAATATCTATTCTTTTTCAGATTATTTCCCCTTATAGGTTATTGCAAAATATTGAGTGTAGTTCCCTGTGCTATATAGTAGTTCCTTGTTGATTATCTATTTTATACGTAGCAGTGTGTATGTGTTAATCCCAAACTGTTAATTTATCCCTCCTCCCACCTTTCCCCTTTGGTAATAATAAATTATAAGATTTTATACTTCTCAGACATGGGGGAGCTGAAAGAGAGGTATCATTTTCAATGGAAAAGCATTTAAAACAAGATTGAAGCTTTAACCAAGATTATTAGATGTACATCCTTGGAAAGAAATCACTTCGTTTCTCTAATATTGACCTGACAAGACACACCTTTTCACTGAACTTGCTTATAATAAAGTGATGGAAATATCAAATGGAAATGTTAGAAACATCTTATTTTACCCGAGCCTTATACACTATTCTATGTTAATTACAGGTTTGCTCACACATCTGTTCATTGAGGTAACAATGTTCTCAATTTCTGTTACTGATACTCTAGAGTGGACCCCAACAAGTGGCCCCCTGCCCAGTGTCATAGGAGCCAACAGATCGAGACTGCGTTTGGTTCAAAAGCAAAGGAAACTTTACATTTTGATCAGAGAATGGAGAGGTGAGAGCATGTGCTACCCCATGGGCTGTGGACTGGGCTGCTGTGTAGAGGTCCTGTCAGAGTCAGTGGGAGGGAGGGCGCAGAGATCTCGAGGGCCGGGATGGCTGCAGTTCAGGCTCTATATCATGGAATCTGCACTGGGTCCCAGGAGCTGAGTTGTCGACCCAGCCATTCTGCACTAGGAAATCTGGTCTGAAGTGCCGGTTGTGGAACCTCTGCATGCGGGACCCTAGGAGCACGTGAAATTAGACAAAGTGCAAAGGATAAAAAAGGTTAGACTTTATTTTATTGCCCAGATTCTATTTTAGTCTCCCAGGAATTTTTAATGGGCTTTGCCTGTGACAAAGCCCTCTTCTGCCTTTTGTCCCGTTCCTCATTCTTGGAGTGCTGAGGGTGCAGACACTTCTTTTGTAACTGCTGAGTGCTGAGTTAGGAGCCCTCATACCGGGGGTGAGTGTCAGAACTTCTCCACAGCAGCCTCCAGGTGACGTTGATTGTCATCAGGCCTCTTGCCTCCCTGCTCGTCCGCCTGAGCACCAGCATTGAAATGTTATAGATTCTAATGACCTTTAAGTGTCCAGGAAGGAAATGTCCAGTGACGGTGTGGGGTCCAGTTTCACCGTGCCCCACATTTGTTCGGCCACCTTAGGCTGACCGTTTCTGCCAGCCTAGATCCTCTGACCAGTAGTCTGCGCTTTCTTCAGTTTGGCACCTGAATTAAAGAAAAAAGAGCACCAGGTGTCAGGACCCTGCCCGCTCTCCTCCCAGGGGGTCCAGGGTCAGTGGTGATCAAGGACCATGATGACCACTGAGTCAACAGCCTTTTGAAGTAAACAGGAGTCCAGCTGGTCTTATTGGCCACCATCATCACGGTGTCTGTAGGCTTTTCTATGGTGACAGCGTGATATACGGTTCCCCCACCAAGATTATTAGCTCCCTTCTGGGTGCAGTAAGTCCTACAAGCAGTAGTCTACTGTTTTGGGACACACTCTTGCTGTTTTATGGAAGAAACTCCAGGTCAAGTAATGGTCACACGAGTCATCATGGTGCCCCGTAGCCCCTGGTTATCTCTCCGGGGTTGGAGTTGGAGGGCCTCCTCACTCGAGGTCAGTGTGTCCACGGAGCAAACCCTGCAACTTCAGGGCATGGTTGGGGTTAGGATCACCACGTGGGGTCCGTTTCCCTTAGAAGGGAGGTGGCCTCTTGGGCTGCTGATTTCCAGGTGCTTAGATACCGCCAGTATCTTGGCCAGGTGTGGTGGTGGGCCAAGCCCCTTGGTGACCGTAGTTTATCCTACCTGGATGGCATTCTTGCATTGTTCCATTTCTAGTGGTCCCAGTTTTTGCACTAATACTCCAATTGCGATTCACCTTTCACCAGGTATGTAAAGGTCAAAGGGTTTAGCTAAATTAGGGAGTTCCAGGGCAAGGGTCTGAATTGACTGCTCTTTCCATTCTTGAAAGGTCACTTCTGGATTCTACTCAAAAGGATCATCTTTTCCTTTCAGTGTTTCGTATAGAGTCCCAGCTAGTAGACTGTAGTTAGGGATCCAGAAGCAGCAAACCCTGGCCTCTCCTGGAAACCCTAACCTGTCTTCTAGTTTTAGAAAGAGGTAGGGCTGTAAATTGTTTCTTCCCTTTCCTGGGATGGGCTTCTCCGACCTTCTGTGAGAATGAAGCCCAGGCAGGTCACCGTAATCTGTGATATTTGAGCTTTTCCTTGGACAACTTCTATCCTTTATTGGCTTGGTAGTTCAGAGGCCTCCTTAGTAGGGCTGGCGATCAGAATGTCGTCTGCATATTGAAGGAGTGTTTCCTTTTCCAGAGGTAGAAATTTTAGGTCTTTAGCTGAGCTTTCCCCAAAGATGGTGTGGGAATTTTTGAACCCTTGGGGCAAGACAGCCTGGAAGTATTGTTTCAGTTGTATGTTGAGTCCTGCCACTTACAAGCCTAAATTTCTAGTGACTCTGGGACTAATGGAACACAAAAGAAGGCATCATTGAAGACTAATACAGAATACCAAGTCCTGGTGGTTGGTAGAATGACCAGCAGGGTGTAGAAATTAGGAACTACTGGAGGTATATCCTCGGTGGCTTCACTGACTGTCCTGACATCATTTACCATGTTTCCAGCAGCCCATGGGGCTCCCGAGGTCAGTCCAATCCCAGGATATGGAGCTCACCTGGGCAGGTAACCCACCCCAGCTCACGGGGCTCACGTGGTCAGGCCCCTACCAGGGTATGGGTTACCCTGGACAGGTACCCTGCAGCACATGGGGCTCTCGTGGTGAGGCCCCTCCCAGAATACAGAGCTACCCTTGCAGGTACCGTGGCATGGCTGGACACACAGGAACCGTGCACATAGCCCTCATTGCAGAGCACGCCCAGCTCACCTGTCGCTCAGATCTGACACAGAGCACCTCAGAGCAAGACTTGAACTAAAAAACAGCAGCTCCGACAGGTCTGTGACTCTGGTAATCATTCTGTGCGGCCTCCCTCCACCTGGTCTTCCAGAGACTTCCACTGCACCCGGGGCACCGGGCCTCTGTCTCCACCGACCACCCACCCCTCCTCTCCCTGACCCCTGGGTTCCTCTCATTAGGAGAGGGTTTTCTTGAAGTTGTCTCTCACTCATGGGCCAGAAAATATGATTAGAAAACAAGCCAGAGCTGTAGCCCCTTGTCTATCCTGACTCTCAGGAGCCCACACCTGTTCCTTGAACCTAGCCGATTCAGCAACATCCATTTTCTGCAACTGTGAGCCCCTGAGCAGTGACTATTGGCTGACCTGGGAAGCCTGACCGTGCCGGCCAGCCCTCCCCAGGTGTGCCTAGGTTGAGATCATTATAAAAACAGCTCCAGACAGCAAGAGCCTCTGCAGCTGTGCCTGACGCCATTTTCTCTGCCTTGTCAGCAGTCTCGGGGCTGGGCTGGTGGGAGGGAGTGAGAGGCCACGGCTTTGTTAGTGGCCCAGTTTGAGTGGGGCTCTGCTGGACTTTCTGCAGCAGTTGCCAAGATGCCACTTGCTAAAGAAGAGGATGTGTCACCCATAGCTGCCGCTGGAATTTAACCCTGGGCACAGGTGAGGAAGGAAGAAAGCAGTGGGGGCCGGGACAGGAGGGGTATCTAAGGCAGGGAAATGGAAAGCTTCCAGAAGAGCACCCAGGGCCAGGACCATCCTGGCTGGCCTGCAGGCACCAAGTCGGCTGGCATGCTGTCGCTCATGTGGCTCCATGGCCCTTCCTCTAGGCTTTCAAGTCATTGTACATATTCAGGTGTTTTACCTGGGAAGGGTGGGAACAGTTCAGCAGCAGCTGTCCTGGGCCTCGGGCCACATTTACTCACAGATGCCTTGGCATGGTTCCCCAGCTTTGCAAAGAGGACGCTTGTTGCGTGAGGCATGCTGGCTGAATGGGAGATGATTCCCCACCACTGACCAACTTCAGAATTGTTTACAACTGGAGCAAGTGCCCTGATACGGTTTTCCTCTGTATAACTGGTGGGTTCTGTTTTTTATTATTTTTTTCGTTTTTGGTTCAAGGTAGATTTTATTCCTCTTTTTTTTATTTACAGATATAAGCATGGAAATAATTTATTGATATAAATACATGTATGTGAAGGGAAGAATATTTTTTCTGTTTTACTTTTTTTAATTTTATTTTTTTAATTTTTAAATTAATTTTATATTTTTATACAGCTGGTTCTTATTGGTTATCTATTTTATACATAAAGATGTATACATGCCAATCCCAATCTCTCAACTCCTCCCACCATCATGCCCCCAACAGCTTTCCCCCCTTGGTGACCATACATTTGTTGTCTTCATCTGTTGCTCTATTTCTGCCTTGCAAAACGGTTCATCTGTACAATTTTTCTCGGTTCCACATATATGCATTAATATACAAGATTTGTTTTTCTCTTTCTGACTTACTTCACTCTGTATGACAGTCTCCAGGTCCATCAACGTCTCTACAAATGACCCAATTTCATTCCTTATTATGGCTTAGTAATATTCCATTTTATATATGTACCACATCTTTATGCATTCATCTGTCTATGGGCATTTAGGTTGCTTCCATTACGTGGATATTGTAAATAGTGATGCAATGAACATTGCGGTGAATGTCTCTTTTTGATTTATGGTTTTGTCTGGATATATGCCAGTAGTGGGATTGCTGTATCATATGGTAATTCTATTGTTAGCTTTATCAGAATCTCCATAATGTTCTCCACAGTGACTGTATCAATTTACATTCCAACAGTAGTGGAAGAGGGTTCCTTATCTCCACACCTTTTCCAGCATTTGTTGTTTGTAGACTTTCTGATGATGCCCATTCTAACAGGTGTGAGGAGATACCCCATGGTTGAGTCTATTTCGTTGAGCAAGGAGTAGGTCTTCTCTATTACATATTCAGCTTATGGCACGGTATCTGTGCTAATTTCAATCTCTGGTTTTATACAGCACCCCAACTCAACTTTTCCCTTAAGCAAGCATAAGTAATTTATCTAAATGTGAGACTCTGGTCGGTTTTGTAATTCAGTTCATGTGTAGCCAAGTTTACACTCCCTCTATTAGTGATATCTTATGATAATTATCTTTCTCTGTGTTACGTATTTCTCTTAGAATCATCGTACTTAAATCCACTCTATTTGCTGGTACAGGCCTGATGACATTGATTTCATTGCTGAGTGATATTCCATTGTACGTAAGCTGCACAACTTCTTTATCCATTTTTTCTTTCCGGGATATTTAATTTGTACTGGACTTGACGTTCTTGTAAACACAGCAGCCGTAAATTTTGTGTTGGCTGTGTCTTGTTGATTTTAATTTTCCTAAGCTGTAGGGCCATAAGTTGAAGTGCCCTAGGCTCTGTAGCTTTGTTTTCTAGATGTTTCAGGATACACCATAAACATCTCCAGAGTGTCTGTTGGAAATTTACATCCGGACCATCAGCATAACAAGGCTTCCTGTTCTCCATGGCATGTCCTGTGTTTCTGGTTTTTACACTTTTTTCAGATGCCCCTTTTGACGAATGGGAAATGAGACTTCATTGTAGTGCGGATTTCCATTGTTCGAGTGCTTGGTTGGCCAAAAAGGGCATATGAGTTTTTTCCTGAATATATAAAGGAAAAAAATGTATACGCAATTTTGTCCAAGTGCATCACTGTCAAAGATATGTTGCTTTTCATATGCTTTAAATGCAATTCCAATCTACCTCCTGAAATCTGATTCCTGCAATACTGCCTCGTTTTCAAGTCTTCTTTGCAGCCTTACTTCAATATATTTTTGCCAATCGCTGTCATTTATAACTCTGCAGGTTTGTGAATAACAGTGCACCTGATTTCCTTTCTTAACTCGCTTCCGTATAAGCTGGCCATAAAACTGCAGGTTTGCTTCAGGCCGTAATCTGTTTCTGGAACCGCACGCTGAGCCTTTGGTTAATTCCTCTTCCTTGTGGGAAACTAGAGTTAAATGTGCCCGTCTAGACAACTACCTCACCCCCAGCCCCTTGGTGATTTGTGTCCTATGGTTTGAGGCCACATGTGCTGCGTTCGTCATCTTTTGATGCTGTGGCCCCACTGGTGTGAGGACACTCCTGCCTGGTTCCCATCCCCTTGGTGATGTGGGTCCTCTGGTGAGAGTCTGATCCTGGCTGTGTTCCTCACCCTTCTGTGAGGTGTGCCCTCTGCTGTGAGGTAACTCCTGCCTGGCTTGCTTCTGTTGCCTTGGTGACCTCGGCCCTCTGGTGGCAGTTGGAGCCTGCTGGGAGCCTCCTCTCCTTGGTGATGAGGGCCCACTGGCGTCAGGCTCTATCTGCTGAGCTCCCCACGTTTTCTGATGTGAGCCCTCTGATGCCAGGACACTCCTGTAAGGTTCCCATCCCCATGGGGTTGTGGGCCTTCTGCTCTGAGGTCCCAACACAGGGTAGCTCACAGTTTCATGATGTTGGCTCTCTTGTGTTAGTTGACTCAGGCCTAGATCCCATAGCCTCTGTGCTCTGCGCCGCCTCCTGGGAGGTTCCAACTGTTGGATTCCTCACCGTTTTTTTCTTTGAGCTCTGTGTTTTGAGGCTCCTCCTGCCTGCCTCATTCCCAGCCAATTGGTGATGAAGGTTCTCTGGTTTGAGGCCATATGTGCCGCTTTCCTAAACTTTTAGTGATGTGGCCCCACTGGTGTGAGGACACTCCTGCGTGGTTCCCATCCCCTTGGTGATATGGGTCCTCTGGTGAGAGTCTGATCCTGGCTGGGTTCCTCAGCCTTCTCTGAGGCAAGCCCTCTGCTGTGAGGTCAATCCTGCCTCGCTCGCACACGTTGTCTTGGCGATGTGAGCCTTCTGGTGGAAGTTGGAGCCTGCTGGGAGCCTCCTCCCCTCAGTAAGGCTGGCCCTCTGGCTTCAGGCCCTAACTGCTTGTTACCCACATTTTCTGATACGTGCTAAGTGGTGCGAGGACACTCCTGCCAGGTTCCCATCCCCATGGGGATGTGCGCCCTCTGCTCTGACGTCCCAACGCATAGGTTGCTCACAGTTTTTTTATGTTGGCCCTCTGTTGTGAGTTCACCTTGGCCTGGATCCCCTAGTCTCCTTGCTCTGGGCCGTCTGCTGGGAGCTTCCTACTACTGGAGTCCTCACATTTTTTATTCTATGGGCCCTCTGTTGTGAGTCTGCTCCTGCATGCCTCACTTCTAGCCCCTTTGTGATGTGTGTCCCGTTGTTTGGGGTCACATGTGCTGGGGTCCTCACATTTTGCTGAGGTGGCCTCACAGTTGTGAGGACTCTCCTGCCTGGTTCCCATCCCCTGGGTGATGTGGGCCCTCTGGTGAGAGTCTGATCCTGTTTTGGTTCCTCACATTTCTCTGAGGTGGGCCCTCTGCTCTGATGTCCCTTGTGCCTGGCTGGCACACGCTGCATTGGTGAAGTCGGCCCTCTGGTGGCAGTTGGAGCCTGCTGGGAGCCTCCTCCCCTTGGTGATGAGGGCCCTCTGGCGTCAGGCCCTAACTGCTGGGTACCAACATTTTCTGATACGTGTTAAGTGGTGTGAGAACACTCCTGCCACGTTCCCATCCCCATGGGGATGTGGGCCTTCTGCTCTGAGGTCCCAACGTCTACGTTGCTCACAGTTTCATGATATGGGCCCTCTGCTGTGAGTTCACTGCAGCCTGGATCCCATAGACTCAGTGCTCTGTGCCACCTGCTGGCAGGTTCCAACTGCGGGTTTACTCACCTTTTTATTCTGTGGGCCCTGTATTGTGTGGCTACTCCTGCCTGTCTCACTCTGAGCCCTTTGGAGATGTGGGTCCTCTGGTTTAGGCCACATGGGCTGGGTTCCTCACCTTTCTATGATGTGGCCCCACTAGTGTGAGGACCCTCCAGCCTGGTTCCCTTTTCCTTGGGCATGTGGGCCCTCTGGTGACAGTCTGATCCTGGTTGGGTTCCTCACACTTCTGTGAGGTGGGTCCTCTGCTCTGAGGTCTCGTCAGCCTGGCAGGCACACCCGGCCTTGGAGACGTCGGCCTTCTGGTAGCAGTTGGAGCCTGCTGGGAGCCATCTCACCTTGGTGATGAGGACCCTCTTGCATCAGGCCCTAACTGCTGGGCTCCCAACATTTTCTGATGTGCGCCCACTGGTGCGATGACACTGCTGTCAGGTTCCCATCCCCATGAGGATGCGGGTCTTCTGCTCTGAGGTCCCAACGTCTTGGTTGCTCACAGTTTCATGATATGGGTCCTCTGCTGTGAGTTCACTGCGTCCTGGATCCCATAGACTCGGTGTTCTCTGCCACCTGCTGGCAGGTTCCAACTGCTGGTTTACTCACCTTTTTTATTCTATGGGCCTTGTGTTGTGTGGTTACTCCTGCCTGTCTCACTCTGAGCCATTTGGAGATGTGGTCCTCTGGTTTAGGCAACATGTGCTGGGTTCCTCACCTTTCTATGATGTGACCACCTTGGTGTGAGGACACTCCTGCATGGTTCCGATTCTCTTAGTGATGTGGGCCCTCTCGTGAGAGTCTTATCCTTTCTGGGTTCATCATCTTTTTGTGAGGTAAGCCCTCTGCTGCGAGTTCACTCCTGCCTTGCTGGCACACGTCACCTTGGCGACGTGGGCCCTCCGTTGGGAGTTGGTGCCAGAGGGGAGTCTCCTCCCTTCGGTAATGAGGGCCCTCTGGCATCAGCCCCTAACTCCTGGGCTTCCAAAATTTTCATATGTGCGCCCAGTGGTGCGAGTAAACTCATGCCAGGTTCCCAAACCCAGAGGAATGTGGGCCTTCTGCTCTGAGGTCCCAACGTCTGGGTTGCTCACAGTTTCATGATGTGAGCCCTCTGTGGTGAGTTCACTGTGGCCTGGATCCCATAGACTTGGTGCTCCTGGCCGCCTGCTGGGAGGATCCAACTACGGTATTCCTCAACTTTTTTATTCTATGGGCCCTCTGTTTTGTGGCTCCTCCTGCCTGCCACACACCAAGCCCCTTGGTGATGTGTGTCCTCTGGTTTTAGGCCCCGTGTGATGTGTCCCTCAACTTTCAATGATGTGGCCCCACTGGTGTGAGGACACTCCTGCCTGGTTCCCATCCCCTTGGTGATGTTGGCCCTCTGGTGAGAGTCTGACCCCGAGTTGGTTCCTCACCCTTCTGTGAGGTGGGCCCTCTGCTGTGAGGTAAATACTGCCTGTCTGGCACACGTCACCTTGGTAACGTGGACCCTCAGTTGGGAGTTGGTGCCTGTTGGGGGTCTACTTCCCTTGGTAATGAGGGCACTCTGGCCTCAGGCCCTAACTCCTGGGTTCCAATAATTTTCTGATGTGCGCCCAGTGGTGCGAGGACACTCCTGCCAGGTTCCCATCCCCATGGGCATGTGGGCCTTCGGCTCTGAGGTCTCAACGCCTGGATTTCTCACAGTTTCATGCTGTAGGCTCTCTGGTTTTAGTTCCCTGAGGCCAGATCCCATAGCATCTGTGCTCTGGGCCACATGCTGGGAGGTTCCAACTGCAGGATTCCTCACCTTTTCTTTCTTTGACCCCTGTGCTGTGAGGCTCCTTCTGCCTGCCTCACTCGCAGACCATTTGTGATGCAGGTGCTCTGGTTTGAGGCCACATGTGCAGGTTGCCTCATCTTTTACTGATGTGGCCCCACTGGTGTGAGGGCACTCCTGCCTGGCTTGCACATATCACCTTGGCCACATGGGCCATCTGGTTGCAGTTGGAGCGTGCTGGGAGCCTCTTCCCCTTGGTGATGAGGGCCCTCTGGAGTCAGGCCCTAAGCGCTGGGCTCCCCATATTTTCTGCTGTGCGCCCACTGATGATGACACTCCTGCCAGGTTCCCATTCCCATGGGGATGTGGGCCTTCTGCTCTGAGGTTCCAACGGCTGGCTTGCTCAGTTTCATGATGTGGCCCCTCTGCTGTGAGTTCACTGTGGCCTGGATCCCATAGACTCGGTGCTCTTTGCCACCTGCTCAGACGTTCCAACAGCTGGATTCCTCACATTTTTTATTCTATGGGCCCTGTGTTGTGAGACATTTCCTGCCTGCCTCTCTCCGAGCCCCTTGGTAATGTGGGTCCTCTGGTTTGAGGCCACATGCACTGGGTTCCTCACCTGTGCTCGGCCCCGGGCGTCCCCGGGAGTCCCGACCAGCAGGACAAATCCTTGTGAGTCCGAGGAGGAACCTGTAGGGGTTGAAAAGAGAAGAAGGGGCAGGAGACGCGAAAGAATGGAGGCAAGACAAAATCCTGATCAAGCCTCAAACTTTTATTGCTGCAGTAGCTGTATTTATACAGTACAGAGAAAGGGGGGCGGGATCCAGAATAAGGGAAGTACTTGGCAAATTATCATTGGTGCTGCGTGCGCGGGCTTTCGTTTTAGGCGCGGGCTTTTATCTCATTAAGCAGGAAGAGAAGCAGGATGTCGGCCATCTTCTAATGGCGAAAACTTCTTGGCTCCCAACACTCACCTTTCGCTGATGTGGCCCCACTGGTGTGAGGACACTCCTGCCTGGTTCCCATCCCCTTGGTGATATGGGTCCTCTGGTGAGAGTCTGATCCTGGCTGGGTTCCTCAGCCTTCTGTGAGGCAAGCCCTTTGCTGTGAGGTCAATCCTGCCTGGCTCGCACACATTGTCTTTGTGATGTGGGCCTTCTGGTGGAAGTTGGAGCCTGCTGGGAGCCTCCTCCCCTCAGTAAGGCTGGCCCTCTGGCTTCAGGCCCTAACTGCTTGTTACCCACATTTTCTGATACGTGCTAAGTGGTGCGAGGACACTCCTGCCAGGTTCCCATCCCCATGGGGATGTGCGCCCTCTGCTCTGACGTCCCAACGCATAGGTTGCTCACAGTTTTTTTATGTTGGCCCTCTGTTGTGAGTTCACCTTGGCCTGGATCCCCTAGTCTCCTTGCTCTGGGCCGTCTGCTGGGAGCTTCCTACTGCTGGAGTCCTCACATTTTTTATTCTATGGGCCCTCTGTTGTGAGTCTGCTCCTGCATGCCTCACTTCTAGCCCCTTTGTGATGTGTGTCCCGTTGTTTGGGGTCACATGTGCTGGGGTCCTCACATTTTGCTGAGGTGGCCTCACAGTTGTGAGGACTCTCCTGCCTGGTTCCCATCCCCTGGGTGATGTGGGCCCTCTGGTGAGAGTCTGATCCTGTTTTGGTTCCTCACATTTCTCTGAGGTGGGCCCTCTGCTCTGATGTCCCTTCTGCCTGGCTGGCACACGCTGCGTTAGTGAAGTCGGCCCTCTGGTGGCAGTTGGAGCCTGCTGGGAGCCTCCTCCCCTTGGTGATGAGGGCCCTCTGGCGTCAGGCCCTAACTGCTGGGTACCAACATTTTCTGATACGTGTTAAGTGGTGTGAGGACACTCCTGCCAGGTTGCCATCCCCATGGGGATGTGGGCCTTCTGTTCTGAGGTCCACCGTCTAGGTTGCTCACAGTTTCATGATATGGGCCCTCTGCTGTGAGTTCACTGCAGCCTGGATCCCATAGACTCAGTGCTCTGTGCCACCTGCTGGCAGGTTCCAACTGCTGGTTTACTCACCTTTTTATTCTGTGGGCCCTGTATTGTGTGGCTACTCCTGCCTGTCTCACTCTGAGCCCTTTGGAGATGTGGGTCCTCTGGTTTAGGCCACATGGGCTGGGTTCCTCACCTTTCTATGTTGTGGCCCCACTAGTGTGAGGACCCTCCGGCCTGGTTCCCTTTCCCTTGGGCATGTGGGTCCTCTGGTGAGAGTCTTATCGTGGCTGGGATCCTCACCCTATTGTGAGGTAAGCCCTCTGCTGTGAATTCAATCCTGCCTGGCTGGCACACGTCACCTTGGCGAAGTTGGCCCTCAGTTGGGAGTTGCTGCCTGCTGGGAGTCTCCACCCCTCGGTAATGAGGGCCCTCTGTCGTCAGCCCCTAACTCCTGGGCTCCCAATATATTCTGATGTGCGCCCTGTGGTGCGAGTAAATTCCTGCCAGGTTCCAACCTCATGGGAATTTGAGCCTTCTGCTCTGAAGTCCCATCGCCTGGGGTGCTCACAGTTTCATGATGAGGGCCATCGGGTGTGAGTTCACTCAGGTCTGGATCCCATAGACTTGCTGTTCCTGGCCGCCTGATGGGAGGTTCCAACTGCGGGATTCCTCACCTTTTTTATTCTATGGGCCCTCTGTTTTGAGGCTCCTCCTGCCTGTCGAACACCCAGCCCCTTTGTGATGTGTGTCCTCTGGTTTGAGGCCACATGTGCTGGTTTCCTCACCTTTCAGTGATGTGGCCCCAATGGTGTGAGGACACTCCTGCCTGGTTCCCATCCCCTTGGTGATGTGGGCTCTCTGGTGAGAGTCTGATCCTGGCTGTATTCCTCACACTTCTGTGAGGTGGGCTCTCTGCTGTGAGGTCACTCCTGCCTGGCTGGCACACCCCGGCTTGGGGACGTCGGCCCTCTGGTGGCAGTTGGAGCCTGCTAGGAGCCTCCACCCCTCAGTGATGATGGACCTCTGGCATCAGGCCCTAACTGCTGGGCTCCCCACATTTTCTGATATGTGCTCAGTGGTGCGAGGACACTCCTGCCAGGTTCCCATCCCCATGGGCAGGTGGGCCTTCTTCTCTGAGGTCCCAATGGATGGGTTGCTCACAGTTTCATGATGTGGGCTCTCTGGTGTTAGTTCACTCTGGCTTGTATCCCATAGCCTCTGTGCTCTGGGCTGCCTGCTGGGAGGTTCCAACTGCTGGATTCCTCACCCTTTTTATATCTTTCGGCCCTGTGTTGTTGAGTTCCCTCCTTCCTGCTCACTCCCAGCCCCTTTGTGATGTGGGACGTCTGGTTTGTGCCACATATGCCAGGTTTCCTCAACTTTTCATGATATGGCCCCACTGGTGTGAGGACACTCCTTCCTGGTTCCCATTCCCCTTGGTGATGTTGGCCCTCTGATGAGAGTCTGATCCTGGCTGGGTTCCTTCACACTTCTGTGTGGTGTGCCCTCTGCTGTGAGGTCACTCCTGCTTGTTGGCCCAAGTCGCCTTGGCCACATGGGCCCTCTGGTTGCAGTTGGAGCGTGCTGGGTGCCTCTTCCAGCAAGTGCATGAGAGGTCCTCTTGCGTCAGGGCCTAACTGCTGCGCCACCATATTTTCTGATGTTCGACCACTGGTGCGTTTACACTCCTGCCAGGTTCCCATACCCATGGGGATATGGGCCTTCTGCTCTGTGGTCCCAACGCCTGGGTTGCTCACAGTATCATGATGGGGGCCCTCTGGTGTGAGTTATTTCTGGCCTGGATCCCATAGACTTGGTGCTCTGCGCCACCCGCTGGGAAGTTCCATCTGCTGGATTCCTCACATTTTTTATTCTATGGGCTCTGTGTTGTGAGGCTAATCCTGCTTGCCGCACTCTGAGCCCCTTGGTGATGTGGTTCCTCTTGTTTGAGGCCATATGTGCTGTGTTTCTCAACTTTCCATGAGGTCACCCCACTGGTGTGAGGACACTCCTGCCTTTTTCCCATCCCCTTGCTGATGTGGGCCCTCTGTTGAGAGTCTGATCCTTGCTGCATTCCTTACCCTTCTGTGAGGTGGGTCCTCTGATGTGTGGTCACTCCTGCCTGGCTGGCACACGTCACCTTGGTGATGTGGGCTCTCATTTCGGAGTTGTTACCTGTTGGGAGTCTCCTCCCGTCGGTAATGAGGGCCCTCTGGCGTCAGGCCCTAACTCTTGTGCTCCCAAAATTATCTGATGTGCGCCCTGTGGTGCGAGTACACTCCTGCCAAGTTCCCAAACCCATGGGAATGTGGGCCTTCTGCTCTGAGATCACAAAGGCTGGGTTGCTCACAGTTTCATGATGAGGGCCCTCTGGTGTGAGTTCATTCTGGACTGGATCCCATAGCCTCGCTGCTCCTGGTCACCTGCTGGGAGGTTCTAACTGCGAGATTCCTCACCTTTTTTATTCTATTGGCCATCTGTTTTGTGGCTCCTCCTGCCAGCTTCACACCCTGCCCCTTGGTGATGTGTGTCCTCTGGTTTGAGGCCACGTGCTCTGGGTCCCTCACATTTCGATGATGTGACCCCACTAGTGTGAGGACACTCCGGCCTGGTTCCCTTTCCCTTGGCGACGTGGGCCCTCTGTTGTCCACTGGAGCGTGCTGGTAACCACCTCCCTTCGTTAATGACGGCCCTAGAAGAAACGAATATGCACTTTTTGGTAAAGTTCGTCACTGCCAATGTTCTGCCCCTTTTCCTAGGCTTTAAATGCAATTTCTGTCCACCACCTGAAATTCTTTTCCTGAAATTCTTCCCCACTTTAAAGTCCTCTTCGGAGACATACTTCAGTATAATTTTGGACGACAGCTGTCATTTATAAATCTTCAGTTTTGTGAATTACAGTGCCCCTGAGCTCCTTTTTTCAACTCGCTTTCTTGTAAGCTGGCTGCAAAACCACAGGATTGCTTCAGGCATTAATCGCTTTCTGGGATATTTAACTTGTACCGTAGACGAGGTTCTTGTAAACAGAGCCGTCCAAAACCTTGGGGTGGATGTGTGTTTTTGATTTTAATTTCCCTAAGCTATAGGACCATAAGTGTAAGTGCCATAGGCTGTGTTGCTTTGTGTCTTACGTGTTTCAGGAAACAGCATACACTTCCCAATAGTGGCTGCTGGCAATTTACATCCCGCCCATCAGCATAACAGGGCTCCCTGTTCTCCATGGCCTGTCCTGCCTTTCTGGCTTTTACACTTTTTTCAGATGGCCCTTTTGACCGGGAGGCAGTGAGACTTCATTGTAGTGCAGATTTCCTTTATAGGCTTGCTTGGTGGGCCAAAAATGGCCTATGCGTTTTTTCCTGAATACATTCAGGAAAAAACGCATACGCCTTTTTTGGCCAAGTGCATCATTGTCGACCTTCTGCCTCTTTTCCTATGCTTTAAGAGCAATTGTAGTCTACCCCTGGAAATCGTTTTCCTGAAATTCTGCCCCGCATGCAAGTCCTCTTCACAGGCTTCTTTCAATATATTTTTGGACGATAGCTGTCATTTATAACTCTGCAGGTTTGTGAATTACAGTGCCCCTGAGTTCCTTTCTTCAACTCCCTTTCTTGTGAGCTGGGAATGAAACCGCAGGATTGTTTCAAGCCCTGATCTTGTCCCGGCAGGGCACGCTGAGTCTGTGGTTAATTCCTCTTCCTGGTGGGTAGTGAGTGTTACTTTTGCCCGTGCAGACGCCTACAGCTAGTCTCTCATTGGTTCTCCCTATTCCTGTTCATCTTGCTCAGAAATTGCAAACTGTGCGAAACAGGAGTTTAAAGACAGTGACTCTCCAAGTGGGGAGAGTGTTAGTAAAGCGTCTGGAATGGTGAACCCGAATACCAGGGGACCAAACCTGAGATGCATTTAGGAACGTTTGCGAATCACACGGTGGACCATACTCTGGGGTTCCCATGCATGTTTTAGCTGAAGGAAGAATGCCTTGAACCTGGAGAGTTGGGACCCATGGAATGGGTACCATGCAGTATGACTTCAAAAGGTCTGCATTTGCTTACCGAACCTCATCAATGCTATCAGCCAGAAGTGTCCAGCCTTATGTCTCACCCAGCTCTGGGTGTAGATGTGGTAAATCCAGGTTGCATCACAAGCCCTGAGTGAATTATTTAAGAATTGCTCTCTATTTCACTGTCATTTTTTTTTGTGTTTTTGAAATTTATTTTGATAATGGGATTAATCGGATTTTCACTGCTGCGTTTATGCTGCTGTACACACGCTTGATTCTCTTACGGAGACATATAATTCCATGGGTTTTAAGATTCTTCCTAGTCAGGTATATTCCTAGGCGTTGAATATGTGGTGTTGAGTCCATTTCGTTGAGCAAGGAGTAGGTCTTGTCTATTACATATTTGGCTTATGGAACGGTTTCTGTGCTAATTTCAATCTCTGGTTTTATTCGGCACCCCAACTCACCTTTCACCATAAGCAAGCACAAGGTGGTTTTCTAAATTTGAGACCCTGTTCTCTATTGTAATTCAGTTCATGTGTAGTCAAATTTACATCCCGTGTATTAGTGATATCTTATGATGTTTCTTTTTCTCTGTGACTTATTTCACGTAGAATCACCGCACCTGAATCTACTCATTATGCCGCTATGGGCCTGATGACATACATTTCACTGCTGAGTGATATTCCATCGTAAGTACGTACCACAACTTCTTTATCCATTTTTGGCTTTCTGGGATACTTAAGTTTTACCGTAGACGAGGTTCTTGTAAACAGAGCCGTCCCAAACTTTGGGGTGGCTATCTGTTATTGATTTTAATTTCCGTAAGCTATAGTACCATAAGTGGAAGTGACAAACGCAGTGTTGTTTGTTTCTTACGTGTTTCAGGAAACACCATACACTTCTCCAGAGTCGCTGTTGGCATTTTACATCACGCCCATCAGCATAACAAGGCTCCCTCTTCTCTGTGGCCTGTCCTGCCTTTCTGGATTTTACACTTTTTTTCAGTTGGCCCTTTTGACTGTGGGCCAGAGAGACTTCATTGTAGTGCAGATTTCCTTTACAGGCTTGCTTGGTTGGCCAAAAAGGGCGTATGCGTTTTTTCCTGAATATATTCAGGAAAAAACGCATACGCCATTTTTGGCCAAGTGCATCATTGTCGTCGTTCTACCTCTTTTCCTATGCTTTAAATGCAATTCCAGTCTGCGCCCTGAGATCGTTTTCCTGAAATTCTGCCCCACTTTCAAGTCCTCTTCACAGACTTTCGTCAATATATTTTTGGAGGATAGCTGTCATTTACAACTCTGCAGGTTTGTGAATTAGAGAGACCCTGAGCTCCTTTCTTCAACTCGCTTTCTTTTGAGCTGGCCGCAAATCCGCAAGATTGCTTCAGGCCCTAATCTGTTTGTGGCAGGGCATGCTGCACCTTTGGTTAATTCCTCTTCCTGGTGGGAAATGAACATTAAATTTGCCCGTGGAGACACCTACATCTAGTCTCTCATTGGTTCTCCCCATTCCTGTTCGTCTTACGCAGAAATTGCAAACTGTGCCAAACAGGAGATTAAAGGCACTGACTCTCCAAGTGGAGAGAGTGTTAGTAATGCGTCTGGAATGGTGAACCCGAGTATCAGGGGACAAAAACTGAGATGAAATTAAAAACGTTTCCCAATCACACGGTGGACCATACTCTGGTTTCCTATGCATGTTTTAGCTGAGGGAAGAATCCCTTACACCTGGAGAGTTGGGACCCATGGAATGGCTACCATGCAGTACGATTAAAAAGGGTCTGCATTTGCTCACCGTACCTCACTAATGCTATCAGCCCGAAGTGTCCAGCCTTATGTCTCAGCCAGCTCTGGGTATAGAGGTGGTAAATCCAGGTGGCATCACAAACCCAGAATGAATTACTGAAGAATTTTTCTCTATTTCCCTGTCATAGTCTTTTGCTCTTGAAATTTATTTTGATAATGGGATTTAGCTGATTTTCACTGCTGCCTTTATGCCGCTGTACACACGCTTGCTTCTCTTACAGAGACATATAAATCCATAGATTTTAAGTTTCTTACTAGTCAGGTATATTCCTAGGCGTTGAATATGGGGTGTTGAGGCCATTTCATTTAGCAAGGAGTAGTTCTTTTCTTTTACATATTTGGCTTATGGAAAGGTATCTGTGCTAATTTCAATCTCTGCTTTTATGCAGCAACCCAACTCACCTTGACCCTTAAGTAAGCATAAGTCGATTTTCAAAATTTGAGACCCTGTTCTGTTTTGTAATTCACTTCATTTCTAGCCAAGTTTACATTCCGTGTATTAGTGATATATTATGATGATTCTTTTCTGTGTGACTTATTTCACTTAGAATCATCGTACCTGAATGCACTCATTATGCTACTACGGGCCGGAAGACATAGATTTCATTGCTGAGTGATATTCCATTTATATGTACGTACAACAATTTCTTTATCCATTTTTCGCTTTCTGGCATATTTAACTTCTACCGTTGACGAGCTTCCTGTCAACAGAGCCGTTCCAAATTTTGCGGTGGCTGTGTCGTTTTGAATTTAATTTCCCTTAGCTATAGGACTATAAGTTGCAGTGCCCTAGGCTCTGTTGCTTTGATTTTTAGGTGTTTCAGGAAACACCATATACTGCTGCAGAGAGAATGTTGGCAATTTACATCCTGCCCATCAGCATAACAAGGCTCCCTGTTCTCCATGGCCTGTTCTACCTTTCTGGATTTTACACATTTTTCAGATGGCCCTTTTCACTGAGGGGAAGTGAGACTTCATTGTAGTGCATATTTCCTTTGCACACTTCCTTGGTTGGCCAAAAAGGGCCTATGCGTTTTTTCCTGAATATATTCAGGAAAAAACGCATAGGCCCTTTTTGGCCAAATGCATCATTGTTGACGTTCTGCCTCTTTTCCTATGCTTTAAATGCAATTAAAGTCTTCCTCCTGTAATCGGTTTCCTGCAATTCTGCCACGCTTTCAAGTCCTCTTTGCAACCTTACTTCAATATATTTTAGGGCGATAGCTATCATTTATAGCTCTGCAGGTTTGTGAAGTACAGTGCCCCTGAGCTCCTTTCTTCAACTCGCTTTCTTGCGAGCTCGCCGCACAACCGCAGGATTGCTTCAGACCCTAATCTGGTTCTGGCACGGCATGCTGAGCCTTTCGTTAATTCCTCCTCCTGGTGGGAAATGAGAGTTCAATTTGCCCGTGCAGACACCTACAGCTAGTCTCTCATTGGTTCTCCCTATTCCTGTTCATCTTGCGCAGAAATTGCAAACTGTGCCAAAGAGGAGCTTAAAGGCACTGACTCTCCAAGCGGGGAGAGTGTTAGTAAAGTGTCTGGAATGGTGAACCCGAGTACCAGGGGACGAAAACTGAGATGCATTTAAAGCCATTTCCCAATCACACTGTGGACCATACTCTGGGTTTCCCCTGCATGTTTTAGCTGAAGGAAGAATCCCTTAAACCTGGAGAGTTGGACACCATGGAATGGGTACCATGCAGTATGACTTCAAATGGTCTGCATTTGCTCACCGAACCTCACCAATCCAATCAGGCCCAAGTGTCCAGCCTTATGCCTCACCCTGCTCTGGGTGTAGGTGTCGTAAATCCGCGTTGCAGCACAAGCCATGAATGAATTACTGAAGCATTGCTCTCGATTTCACTGTCATTGTATCTTGTTCTTGAAATTTATTTTTATAATGGGTATTTAGCTGATTTTCACTGCTGGGTATAATACGCTGTGCACACACTTGATTCTCTTACGGAGACATATAAATCCATAGGTTTTAAGATTCTTACTACTCAGGGATATTCCTAGGTGTTGAATACGGGGTGTTGTTGCCATTTCGTTGAGCAAGGTGTAGGTCTTCTGTGTTACATATTTTGCTTACGGAAAGGTATATATGGTAATTTCAATCTCTGGTTTTAAGCAGCACCCCAACTCACCTTGACCCTTAAGCAAGCAAAAGTCGGTTTTCTAATTTTGAGTCCCTGTTCTGTCTTGTAATTCAGTTCACTTCTAGCCAAGTTTACATTCCGTGTATTAGTGATATCTTATGATATTTCTTTTTCTGTGTGACCTATTTTACTTAGAATCATCGTACCTGAATCCACTCATTATGCTGCTACGTGCCTGATGACATAGATTTTATTTCTGAGTGATATTCCATTATATGTACGTACCACAACATCTTTATCCATTTTTCGCTTTCTGGGATATTTAACTTGTACTGTCGACGAGGTTCTTGTCAACAGAGCCGTCTCAACCGTTGGGGTGGCTGTGTCTTTTTGATTTAAATTTCCATAAGCCATAGGAGTATAAGTTGAAGTGCCCTAGGCTCTGTTGATTTGTATCTTAGGTGTTTTAGGAAACACCATATATTTCTCCAGAGTGGTTGTTGGCAATTTACATCCCGCCCTTCAGCATAAGAAGGCTCCCTGTTCTCCATGGCCTGTTCTACCTTTCTGGATTTTACACATTTTTCAGATGGCCCTTTTCACTGAGGGGAACTGAGACTTCATTGTAGTGCATATTTCCTTTGCACACTTCCTTGGTTGGCCAAAAAGGGCCTATGCGTTTTTTCCTGAATATATTCAGGAGAAAACGCATGCGCACTTTTTGGCCAAGTGCATCATTGTCGACGTTCTGCCTCTTTTGCTATGCTTTAAATGCAATTGCAGTCTACCTCCTGAAATCGCTTTTCTGCAATTCTGACCCGCTTTCAAGTCCTCTTCGCAGCCTTCCTTCAATAATTTATTGGGCGATAGCTGTCATTTATAACTCTGCAGGTTTGTGAATTACAGTGCCCCTGAACTCCTGTCTTCAACTTGCTTTCTTGTGAGCTGGTCGCAAAACCGCAAGATTGCTTCCGACACTAATCTGTTTATGGCACGGGTGCTGAGCCTTTTATTTATTCCTCTTCCTGGTGGGAAATGATAGTTACATTTGCCCGTGCAGACACCTACAGCTAGTCTCTCATTGGTTCTCCCTATTCCTGTTCATCTTGCGCAGAAATTGCAAACTGTGCCAAACAGGAGGTTAATGGCACTGACTCTCCAAGTGGGGAGAGTGTTAGTAAAGCGTCTGGAATGGTGAACCCGAGTACCAGGGACGAAAATTGAGATGCATTTGAAAACGATTCCCGATCACATCGTGGACCATACCCTGTGTTTCCCATGCATGTGTAGCTGAAGGAAGAATCCCTTAAACCTGGAGAGTTGGGACCCAAGGAATGGGTTCCATGCAGTATGACTTCAATGGGTCTGCAATTGCTCACCGAACCTCACCAGTCCAATCAGGCCCAAGTGTCCAGCCTTATGTCTCACCCAGCTCTGGGTGTAGAGGTGGTAAATCCAGGTTGCATCACAAGCCATGAATGAATTATTGAAGAATTGCTCTCTATTTCAGTGTCATTGTGTTTTGTTCTTGAAATTTATTTTTATAATGGGATTTATCGGATTTTCACTGCTGCGTTTATGCCGCTGTACACACGCTTGATTCTCTTACGGAGACATATAAATCCATAGGTTTTAAGATTCTTACTAGTCAGTTATATTCCTAGGCTTTGAATATGGTGTGTTGTGGCCATTTCGTTGAGCAAGCAGTAGTTCTTGTCTATTACATATTTGGCTTATGGAAAGGTATCTGTGCTAATTTCAATCTCTGGTTTCATGCAGCACCCCAACTCACCTTTACCTTTAAGCAAGCATAAGTCGGTTTTCAAAATTTGAGACCCTGTTCTGTTTTGTAATTCAGTTCACGTCTAGCCAGGTTACATTCCGTGTATTAGTGATATCTTATGATGCTTTAAGTGACATATTATATGTGTCTTTTTCTTTTTGAATTATGTGACTTAGAATTATCATACGTAACTCCTCCATAGTTGTTACAACCTGCCATATTTCATTGATTTCCCGGCTGAGTAATATTCCACTCTACATAAGTAACATATCTGTATCCTGTTTTCCATCCAGAGACATTTAAGTTATATTCTAGTTGAGGATCTTTTAAACAGAGAGGCGGTAAATATTGGGGTGCCTGTGTCTTCTCGATTTTTGTTTTCCCCAAGTTATACGCCCATGAGTACAAGTTCCCTATGCTTTGTAGTTCATTTTCTAGATGCTTTAGTTAACACAATACACTTCTACACGGTGACCGTTGGCAATATACATTTCCACTGTAAGCCTCACAGGGCTCCCCTTTCTCCTTGCCCTCTCCTGCATTTCTGGTGTTTACACTTTATGAGGACGGCTCTTCTGACTGATGCGAAGTGATATGTTTTGTAGTATTGATTTCCTGTGCCCACCTGTTTGGTTGGCTAAAAAAGTGTATGCCCTTTTCTTGAATATATACAGAAAATAACGCATACAACATTTTTGGCCAACTGCAATGTTGGCAATGTTCAGCCCCTTTTCTTGTGCTTAATGGCGAGTCCTTTCTACCTCTTCCAATCCCTTTCCTGCCATTCTCCATTGCTTACAAGTCCTTTTCTCTGACTTTCCTCAAGACATTTTTCAGTGATAGATATTTTGAACTCTGCAGTTTCGTGAATTTTAGTGCCCTTGAGTTCCATTTTTCAACTTGTGTTTATGGGAACTGGCCACAAAGCAGCGGGATTTCCTCAAGCCCTATTCTGTTTCCATGGGCAACACTAGCCTTTGGTCAATTCGTCTTCCTGATTCGAAGTTAGAGTGACATGTGCCTGTTTGAACACGTAGGACTTGTCTCTCATTGTTCCTCATCCTTCCGCTTCATCCTCAGGACAAATTCCAAACTGTATGCAACAGCATGTTGACAGTGCTGACATCTCCAAGTGGGGAGATTGTTAGTAAAGACGCTGGAGGGGTGAACCCGAGCACCAGGAGATGAGGAGATGAGATGCCTTTTCCGAACTCTTCCCGATCAGACGGTATACCATCCTCTGGGTGTGACAGGCATGTTTTAGCTGTAGGAAGGGTCCCATTCATGTGCGGAGAACACCAGGGCTTTTTCAAAATCAGTGTCTCCCCTAATCCCAAACTGGGGGATTTTTTAAGCTACGGCTACACATATGTTCATTAAGGGCCTTGGGAAGTAGGCAGAGTCCAAACTTTAGATGATTGTAGTCTTCAGGGTCAGAAGCACTAAATACCGGCTTCCCTTAGGTTCCATTTTAACTGTCATTGATAGATGATGTCAATAAAAATATCTATTCTTTTTCAGATTATGTCCCCTTATAGGTTATTGCAAAATATTGAGTGTAGTTCCCTGTGCTATACAGTAGTTCTTTGTTGATGATCTATTTTATACATAGCAGTGTTTATGTGGTAATCCCAAACTGTTAATTTATCCCTCCTCCCACCTTTCCCCTTTGGTAAGAATAAATTATAAGATTTTATACTTCTGAGAAATGGGGGAGCTGAAAGAGTGGTATCATTTTCAATGGAAAAGCATTTAAAACAAGACTGAAGATTTAACCAAGATTATTAGATGTACATCCTTGGAAAGAAATCACTTCATTTCTCTAATATTGACCTGACAAATAAGACAAACCTTTTCACTGAACTTGCTTATAATAAAGTGATGGAAATATCAAATGGAAGTGTTAGAAACATCTTATTTTACCTGAGCCTTATACACTGTTCTATGTTAATTACAGTTTGGCTCACACATCTGTTCATTGAAGTTACAATGTTCTCAATTTCAGTTACTGATCCTCCAGAGTGGACCGCCACAAGTGTCCCCCTGCCCAGTGTTATTGGAGCTAACAGATGGAGACTGAGTTTTATGCACAAGCAAAGGAAACTTTACATTTTGATCAGAGAATGGAGAGGTGAGAGCATGTGCTACCCTGCGGGCTGTGGGCTGAGCTGCTGTGTAGAGATCCTGTCAGAGTCAGCTGGAGGGAGGGGGCGGAGCTCTCCACGGCCCAGTTGGCTGCAGTTCAGGCTCTATACCCCAGAGTCTGCACTGGGTCCCAGTAGCTGAGTTGTCGACCCAGCCATTCTGCACTAGGAATTCTGGTCTGAAGTGCTGGTTGTGGAACCCCTGCATGCTGGACCCTGGGAGCACGTGAAATTAGACTAAGCACAAAGAATAAAAAAGGTTAGATTTTATTTTATTGCCCAGATTCTATTTTTATCTCCCAGGGATATTTAATGGGCTTTGCCTGTGTCAAAGCCCTCTTCTGCCTTTTGTCCCCTTCCTCATTCTTGGAGTGCTGAGGGTGCAGACCCTTCTTCTGTAACTGCTGAGTGCTGAGTTAGGAGTCCTCATACCTGGGGGCGAGGGTCAGGGCTTCTCGACAGCAGCCTGCAGGTGACGTTGATTGTCCTCAGGCCTCCTGCCTCCCTGCTCGTCTGCCTGAGCACTAGCATTGGAAGTGTTATAGACTCTAATGACCTTTAAGGGTCCAGTGAGGAAATGTGCAGTGACGCTGTGGGGTGCAGTTTCACCCGGCCCCACATTTCTTCGGCCACTTTAGGCTGACCGTTTCTACCAGCCTATATGTTCTGACCAGTAGTCTGCGCTTTCTTCTATTAGGCCCCTGAATTAACGTAAAAACAGTACCAGGTGTCAGGACCCTGCCCGCTCAACTCTCAGACAGTCCAGTGTCAGTGATGATGAAGGACCATGATGGCCACTAAGTCAACAGCCTTTTGAAATAAACAGGAGTTCAGCCGGTTTTATTGGCCACCATCATCATGGTGTCTGTAGGCTTTTCTATGGTGACAGCATGATATACATTTCCCCCGCCAAGATTATTAGCTCCCCTCTGGGTGCAGTAAGTCCTACAAGCAGTAGTCAACTCTTTTGTGACACACACTTTTTGTTTTATGGGAGAAACTCCAGGTCAAGTGATGGTCACACGAGTCGTCATGGTTCCCCGTTGCCCCAGTTATCTCTCTGGAGGTTAGAGTTGGAGGGTCTCCTCACTCGAGGTCAGTGTGCCCACGGAGCAAACCCTGCAACTTCAGGGCATGGTTGGGGGTTAGGATCACCACGTGGGGTTCTTTTCCCTTAGGAGAGAGGTGGACTTTTCGGCTGCTGATTTCCAGGTTTTTAGATACTGCCAGTATCTTGGTCAGATGTGACGGTGGGCCAAGCCCCTTGGTGACCGTAGTTTATCCTACCTGGATGGCATTCTTGCATTGTTCCATTTCAAGTGGTCCCAGTTTTTGCACTAATACTCCAATGGCGATTCACCTTTCACCAGGAATGTAAAGGTCAAAGGGTTTATCTAAATTAGGATGTTCCAGGGCAAGGGTCTGAATTGACTGCTCTTTCCATTCTTGAAAGGCCACTTCTGGATTCTATTCAAAAGGATCATCATCTTTTCATTCAGTGTTTTATACAGAAGCCGAGCTAGTAGACTGTAGTTAGGGATCCAGAAGCAGCAAACCCTGGCCTCCCCAGGAAACCCTAAGCTGTCTTCTAGTTTTAGAAAGGGGTAAGGCTGTAAATTGTTTCTTCCCTTTCCTGGGATGGGCTCCTCCGAACTTCTGTGAGAATGAAGCCCAGGCAGGTCACCGTAGTCTGTGATATTTGAGCTTTCTCTTGGATAACTTCTATCCTTTATTGGCTTGGTAGATCAGAGGCCTCCTTAGTAGGGCTGGCGATCAGAATGTCGACTGCATATTGAAGGAGTGTTTCCTTTTCCAGAGGTAGAACTTTCAGGTCTTTAGCTGAGCTTTCCCCAAAGATGGTGTGGGAATTTTTGAACCCTTGGGGCAAGACGGCCCGGAAGTATTGTTTTAGTTGTATGTTGAGTCCTGCCACTCACAAGCCAAAATGTCTTGTGACTCTGGGACTAATGGAATACAAAAGAAGGCATCATTAAAGACTAATACAGAATACCAAGTCCTGGTGGTTGGTAGAAATACCAGAATGGTGTAGGAATTAGGAACTACTGGAGGTATATCCTCGGTGGCTTCATTGACTGCCTGACATCATTTACCATGTCTCCAGCAGCCCATGGGGCTCTCGAGGTCAGGCCCTTCCCAGGATATGGGGTTCCCTGGGCAGGTCCCATGCAGCACATGCGGCTCTCGTGGTCAGGCCCCTTCCAGGATACAGAGCTACCCTTGCAGGTACCGTGGCAGGACTGGGCACACAGGAACCGTGCACATAGCCCTCATTACAGAGCACTCCCAGCTCACCTGTCAGTCTGATCTGACACAGAGCACCTCAGAGCAGGACTTGAACTAAAAAACAGCAGGTCCAACAGGTCTGTGACGCTGGGCATCACTCTGTGCGGCCTCCCTCCACTTGGTCTTCCAGAGACTTCCACTGCACCCGGGGCACCAGGCCTCTGTCTCCACCCACCACCCACTCCTCCTCTCCCGGACTCCTGGGTTCCTCTCATTAGGAGAGGGTTTTCTTGAAGTTGACTCCCACTAATGGGCCAGATAATATGATTAGAAAACAAGCCAGAGCTGCAGCCCCTTGTCTAGCCTGACTCTTAGGAACCCACACCTGTTCCTTGGACCTGGCTGATTCAGAAAGGTCCATTTTCTGCAACTGTGAGCCCCTGAGGGGTGACTATTGGCTGACCTGGGAAGCCTGACCGTGCCGGCCAGCCCTCCCCAGGTGTGCCTAGGTTGAGATCAATATAAACACCGCTCCAGGCAGCAAGAGCCCCTGCAGCTGTGCCTGACGCCATTTTCTCTGCCCTGTCAGCAGTCTCGGAGCTGGGCTGGTGGGAGGGAGTGAGAGGCCACGGCTTTGTGGGTGGCCCAGTGTGAGTGGGGCTCTGCTGGACTTTCTGCAGCAGTTGGCAAGATGCCACCTGCTAAAGAAGAGGATGTGTCACCCATACCTGCCGCTGGAATTTCTCCCTGGGCAGAGGTGAGGAAGGAGGAAAGCAGTGGGGGACGGGACAGCAGGGGTATCTCAGGCAGGGAAATGGAAAGCTTCCAGAAGAGCACCCAGGGCCAGGACCATCCTGGCTGACCTGCAGGCACCAAGTCGGCTGGCATGCTGTTGCCCGTGTGGCTCCATGGCCCTTTCTCTAGGCTTTGAAGTCCTTGTACATATTCAGGTGTTTTACCTGGGAAGGGTGGGAACAGTTCAGCAGCAGCTGGCCTGGGCCTTGGTCCACGTTTACTCACAGATGCCTTGGCATGGTCCCCCAGATTTGCAATGAGGACGCTTGTTGCATGGGGCCTGCTGGCTGAATGGGAAATGATTCCCCACCATTGACCAACTTCAGAATTGTTTACAACTGGAGCAAGTGCACTGATACCGTTTTCCTCTGTGTAACTGGTGGGTTCTGTGCTTTTCTTTTTTTTTTTTTCGTTTTTGGTTCAAGGTTGATTTTATTCCTCTTTTTTTATTTACAGATATAAGCATGGAAATAATTTATTCATATAAATACATGTATGTGAAGGGAAGAATATTTTCTCTGTTTTACTTTTTTAATTTTATTTTTTTTTTATTTTGAATTTTATTTTATTTTTTTATACAGCAGGTTCTTTTAGGTTATCTATTTTATACATATAAATGTATACATGCCAATCCCAGGCTCTCAACTCCTCCCACCTTCATCCGCCCAACATCTTTCCACCCTTGGTGTCCATACGTTTGTTTTCTACGTCTGTTTCTCTATTTCTGCCTTGCAAAACGGTTCTTCTGTACAATTTTTCTAGTTCCACATATATGCATTAATATACAAGATTTGTTTTTCTCTTTCTGACTTACTTCACTCTGTATGACAGTCTCTAGATCCATCAACGTCTCTACAAATGACCCAATTTCATTCCTTTTTATGGCTTAGTAATATTCCATTTTATATATGTACCACATCTTTATGCATTCATCTGTCTGTGGGCATTTAGGTTGCTTCCATTACCTGGATTTTGTAAATAGTGATGCAATGAACATTGCGGTGAATGTCTCTTTTTGATTTATGATTTTGTCTGGGTATATGCCCAGTAGTGGGATTGCTGTATCATATGGTAATTCTATTGTTAGTTTTATAAGAAACTCCATAATGTTCTCCACAGTAACTGTATCCATTTACTTTCCCAACAATAGTGGAAGACGTTTCCTTATCTCCACACCATTTCCAGCATTTGTAGATTTTCTGATGATGTCCATTCTAACAGGTGTGAGGTGTTACCTCATGGTTGAGTCTATTTTGATGAGCAAGGAATAGGTCTTGTCTATTACATATTTGGCTTATGGCACCGTATCTGTGCTAATTTCATGCTCTGGTTTTATACAGCACCCCAACTCAACTTTCCCCTTAAGCAAGCATAAGTAATTTATCTAAATGTGAGACTCTGTTCGGTTTTGTAGTTCAGTTCATGTGTAGCCAAGTTTACACTTCCTCTATTAGTGATATCTTATGATAATTATCTTTCGCTGTGTGACATATTTCTCTTAGAATCATCGTACTTAAATCCACTCAATTTGCTGCTACAGGCCTGATGACATGGATTTCACTGCTGAATGATACTCCAGTTTACGTAATTAGCACAATTTCTTTATCCATTTTTTCTTTCTGGGATATTTAATTTGTATTGGACTCGAGGTTCTTGTAAACACAGCAGCCCTAAATTTTGTGTTGGCTGTGTCTTGTTGATTTTAATTTTCCTAAGCTATAGGGCCATAAGTGGAACTGCCCTAGGCTCTGAAGCTTTGTTTTTTAGATGTTTCAGGTTACACCGTAAACATCTCCAGAGTGTCTGTTAGCAATTTACATCCTGCCCATCAGGATAACAAGGCTCCCTGTTCTCCATGGCCTGTCCTGTGTTTCTGGTTTTTACAACTTTTTCAGATGGCCCTTTAGACGAATGAGAAATGAGACTTCATTGTAGTGCGGATTTTCATTGTTCGAGTGCTTGGTTGGCCAAAAAGGGCATATGCGTTTTTTCCTGAATATATTCAGGAAAAAATGCATACGCTCTTTTGTCCAAGTGCATCACTGTCAAAGATCTCCCGCTTTTCATATGCTTTTAATGCAATTCCAATCTACCTCCTGAAGTCTGATTCCTGCAATTCTGCCTCGTTTTCAAGTTCTCTTTGCAGCCTTACTTCAATATATTTTTGACAATAGCTGTCATTTATAACTCTGCAGGTTTGTGAATTACAGTGCCCGTGATTTCCTTTCTTAACTCCCTTCCTTGTAAGCTGGCCACAAAACCGCTGGTTTACTTCAGGCCTTAATCTGGTTCCGGCATGGCACGCTGAGCCTTTGGTTAATTCCTCTTCCTGGTGGGAAATTAGAGTTAAATGTGCCCGTCCAGAAAACTTCCTCACTCCCAGCAACTTGGTGATGTGTGTCCTCTGGTTTGAGGCCATATGTGCTGGGTTCCTCATCTTTTGTTGATGTGGTCCCACTGGTGTGACGACACTCCTGCCTGGTTCTCATCCCCTTGGTGATGTGGGCCCTCTGGTGAGAATCTGATCCTGGCTGGGTTCCTCACCCTTCTGTGAGGTGGGCCCTCTCTGTCAGGTAATTCCTGCCTGGTTTGCTTCCGTTGCCTTGGTGACGTCAGCCCTCAGGTGGCAGTTGGAGCCTGCTGGGAACCTCCTCTCCTAGGCGATGAGGGCCCTCTGGCGTCAGGCTCTAACTGCTGGGCTCCCGCCATTTTCTGAAGGGAGCCCAGTGATGCCAGGGCACTCCTGTAAGGTTCCCATCCCCATGGGGATGTGTGCCTTCTGTTCTCTTGTCCCAACACCTGGGTTGCTCACAGTTTCATGATGATGGCTCCCTGGTGTTAGTTCACACAGGCCTAGATCCCATAGCCTCTGTGCTCTGGGCCGCCTGCTAGGAGATTCCAACTGCAGGATTCCTCACCATTTTTATTCTTCGGTCCCTGTGTTGTGAGGCTCTTCCTGCCTGCCTCACTGCGAGCCCCTTGTTGATGTAGGTCCTCTGGTTTGAGGCCACATGTGCCGGTTGCCTCAACTTTTACTGATGTGGCCCCACTGGTATGAGGACACTCCTGCCTGCTTCCCAACACCTTGGTGATGTGGGCCCTCTGGTGAGAGTCTGATGCTGCCTGGATTCCTCACACTTATGGGAGATGGGCCCTCTGCTGTGAGGTCAGTACTTCCTGCCTGGCACATTTCACCGTGGCCACATGTGCCCTCTGGTTGCAGTTGGAGCGTTCTGAGTGCCTCCTCCCCTTGATGATGAGGGACCTCTGAAGTCAGGCCCTAAGAGCTGGGCTCCCCACATTTTTTGATGTGCGCCCACTGGTGTGATGACACTCCTGCCAGGTTCCCATCCCCATGGGGATGTGGAACTTCTGCTCTGAGGTACCAATGGCTGGGTTGCTCACAGTGTTAGGATGTGGGCCCTCTGGTGTGAGTTCACTCACGCCTGGATTCCATAACCTCGCTGCACCCGGCCGCCTGCTGGGAGGATCCATTCGCCGGGCCCTCTGCTTTGAGGCTCTTCCTGCGGGCCTCACTCTCAGCCCCTTGTAGATATGTGTCCACTGGTTTGAGGCCACGTGTGCTGGGGTCCTCATCTTTCGCTGATGTGACCCCACTGGTGTGAGGACACTCCTGCCTGGTTCCCATCCACTTGGTGATGTGGGCGCACTGGTGAGAGTCTGATCCTTGCTGGGTTCATCATACTTCTGTGAAGTGGGCCCTCTGCTCTGATGTCACTCCTGCCTGCTGGCACACCCCGCCTTAGCAACGACGGCCCTCGGGTAGCAGTTGGATCCTGCTGGGACCATCTTCCCCTCGGTGATGAGGACCCTCTTGCGTCAGGCACTAACTGCTGGGCTCCCCACAATTTCTGATGTGCACTCACTGGTGCAATGAGACTCCTGTCAGTTTCCCATCCCCATGGGGTTGTGTGCCTTCTTTTCTGTGGTCCCAACGTCTGGGTTGCTCACAGTTTCAGGATGTGTGGCCTCTGCTGTGAGTTCACTGTGGCCTGTATCCCATAGCGTCGGTGCTCTGAGCCGCCTGCTTGGAGGTTCCAACTTCTGGTTTCCTCACGTTTTTTATTCTATGGGCACTCTGTTGTGAGTCTCCTCCTGCATGCCTCACTCAGCCCCTTCGTGATGTGTGTCCCCTTGTTTGAGGCCACATGTGTTCGGTTCCTCACCTTTCGCTGATGTGGCCCCACTGGTGTGAGGACACTTCTGCCTGGTTCCCATCCCCTTGGTGATGTGGGCCCTCTGGTGAGAGTCTGATCCTGATTGGGTCCCTCACACTTCTCTGAGGTGGGCCCTCTGCTCTGTGGTCACTCCTGTCTGGCTTGCACACACCTTGGCAACGTCGGCACTCTGGTGGCAGTTGGAGCCTGCTGAGAGCCTCCTTCCTTCGGTTATGAGCGCCTTCTGGCGTCAGGCCCTAACCGCTGGGTACCCACATTGTCTGATACCTGCTAAGTGGTGCGATGACACTCCTGCCAGGTTCCCATCCTTAAGGGAATGTGGCCCTTGTGCTCTGAGGTCCTTACGTCTGGGTTGCTCACAGTTTCATGATGTGGCCCTCTGCTGTGAGTTCACTGTGGCCTGGATCCCATAGACTCGATGCTCTGGGCCACCTCCTGGCAGGTTCCTACTGCTGGTTTCCTCAACTTTTTTATTCTATGAGCCCTGTGCTGTGTGGCTACTCCAGCCTGTCTCACTCCGACTCTTGGACATGTGGGTCCTCTGGTTTAGGCCACATGTGCTGGGTTCCTCACCTTTCTATGATGTGACCACGCTGGTGTGAGGACACTCCTGCCTGGTTCCGATCCCTTTGGTGATGTGGGCCCTCTGGTGAGAGCCTTAACCTGGCTTGGTACCTCAACCTTCTGTGAGGTAGGCCCTCTCCTGTGAGGTCACTACTGCCTGGCTGGCCAACGTTACCTTGGCCAAGTGTGCCCTCAGTTGGGAGTTGGTGCATGCTTGGAGTCTCCTCCCCTCGGTAATGAGGGCCCTCTGGCGTCAGGCCCTAACTCCTGGCCTCCCAAATTTTCTGATGTGCCCCCTGTGGTGCGAGTACACTCCTGCCAGGTTCCCAACCACATGGGAATGTGGGCCTTCAGCTCTGAGGTCCCAAGGGCTGTGTTGCTCACAGTTTCATGATGAGCGCCCTCTCTTGTGAGTTCACTCAGTCCTGGATCCCATAGCCTCGCTGCTCCTGGCCACCTGCTGGGAGGTTCCAACTGCTGGATTCCTCACCTTTTTTATTCTATAGGCCCTTTGTTGTGAGTCTACTCCTGCATGCCTCACTCCCAGCCCCTTCGTGATGTGTGTGCCCTTGTTTGGGCCCACATGTGCCTGATTACTCACCTTTCATTGATGTCGCGCCACTGGTGTTAGGACACTCCTGCCTGGTTCCCATCCCCTTGGTGATGTGGGCCCTCTGGTGAGAGTCTGATGCTGGTTGTGTTCCTCACACTTCTCTGAGGTGGGCCATGTGCTATGAGGTAATTCCTGCCTGGCTGGCACAAGTCGCCTTGGCGACGTTGGCCCTCTGGTATCATTTGGAACCTGCTGGGAGTCTCTTCCCCACGGTAATGAGGGTCCTCTGGTGTTAGGACCTAACTGCTGGGTTCCCCACATTTTCTGATGTGTGCCCACTGGTGCAAGGACACTCCTGCCAGGTTCCCGTCCCCATGGGCATGTGGGCCTTCTGCTCTAAGGTCCCAACGTCTGGGTTGCTCACAGTTTCATGATGTTGGCCCTCTGCTGTGAGTTCACTGCGGCCTGGATCGCATAGACTCTGTGCTCTTGGCCGCCTGCTGGGAGGTTCCAACTGCTGGATTTCTCGTCTTTTTTATTATATGGGCTCTGTGTTGTGAGGCTACTCCTTCCTGCCTCTCTCCGAGCCCCTTGGAGATATGTGTCCTCTGGTTTAGGCCACATGTTCCGGGTTCCTCACCTTTCTATGATGTGGCCACACTGGTGTGAGGACACTCCTGCCTGGTTCCGATCCCGTTGGTGATGTGGGCCCTCTGGTGAGAGTCTTTTAGTGGCTGGTTTCCTCACCCTTCTGTGAGGTGGGCCCTCTCTGTGAGGTAATTCCTGCCTGGCTTGCTTCCGTTGCCTTGGTGACGTTGGCTCTCTGGTGCCAGTTGGAGCCTACTGGGAACCTCCTCTCCTAGGTGATGAGGGCCCTCTGGCGTCAGGCTCTAACTGCTGGGACCCCACGTTTTCTGATGTGAGCCCAGTGATGCCAGTACACTCCTGCCAGGTTCCCATCCCCATGGGGTTGTGGAACTTCTGCTCTGAGGTACCAATGTCTGGGTTGCTCACAGTGTCAGGATGTGGGTGCTCTGGTGTGAGTTCACTCAGGCCTGGATCCTATAGCCTCGCTGCTCCTGGCCACCAGCTGGGAGGTTCCATTCGCTGGATTCCTCAACTTTTTTATTCTATGGTCCCTCTGTTTTGAGGCCCCTCCTGCCTGCCTCACTCTCAGCCCCTTGTTGATGTGTGTCCTCTGGTTTGAGGTCACGTGTGCTGGGTTCCTCATCTTTCGCTGATGTGGCCCCACTGTTGTGAGGACACTCCTGCCTGGTTTCCATCCACTTGGTGATGTGGACCCACTGGTGAGAGTCTGACCCTATTTGGGTTCCTCGTAATCCTGTGAGATGGGCCCTCTGATCTCAGGTCACTCCTGCATGCTGGCACACCCCGCCTTGGCAACGTCAGCACTCTGGTAGCAGTTGGAGCCTTCTGGGACCATCCTCCCCTCCGTGATGAGGGCTCTCTTGCGTCAGGCCCTAACTGATGGACCCCCCCACATTTTCTGATGTGCGACCACTGGTGCAATGAGACTCCTGCCAGGTTCCCATCCCCATGGGGTTGTGGGCCTTCTCTTCTGTGGTCCCGAAGTCTGGGTTGCTCACAGTTTCAGTATGTGGGCCCTCTGCTGTGAGTTCACTCTGGCATGTATCCTATAGCATTGGTGCTCTGGGCCACCTGCTTGGAGGTTCCAACTTCTGGTTTCCTCACCATTTGTATTCTATGGGCCGTCTGTTGTGAGTCTCCTCCTGCATGCCTCACTCTCAGCCCCTTCGTGATGTGTGTCCCCTTGTTTGAGGTCACATGTGCTCGGTTCCTCACCTTTCGCTGATGTGGCCACACTGGTGTGAGGACACTCCTGCCTGGTTCCCATCCCCTTGGTGATGTGGGCCCTCTGGTAAGGGTCTGATCCTGATTGTGTCCCTCACACTTCTGTGAAGTTGGCCCTCTGCTCTGAGGTCACTCCTGCCTGGCTTGCACACACCTCCTTGGTGACGTCGGCACTTTGGTGGCAGATGGAGCTTGCTGAGAGCCTCCTTCACTCGGTGATGAGGGCCTTCTAGCGCCAGGCCCTAACTGCTGGCTACCCACACTTTCTGATACGTGCCAAGTGGTGCGAGGACACTCCTGCCAGGTTCCCATCCCTAAGGGAATGTGTGCCTTGTGCTCTGAGGTCCCAACGTCTGGGTTGCTCACAGTTTCATGATGTGGCCCTCTGCTGTGAGTTCACTGTGGCCTGGGTCCCATAGACTCGATGCTCTGGTCCGCCTGCTGGCAGGTTCCGACTGCTGGTTTCCTCAACTTTTTTATTCTATGGGCCCTGTGTTGTGTTGCTACTCCTGCTTGTCTCACTCCGAGACCCTTGGACATGTGGGTTCTCTGTTTCACACCACATATGCTGGGTTCCTCACCTTCCTATGATGTGACCTCTCTGGTGTGAGGCCACTCCTGACTGGTTCCGATCACCTTGGTGATGTGGGCCCTCTGGTGAGAGTCTTTACCTGGCTGTGTTCCTAACCCTTCTGTGAGTTAGGCCCTCTGCTGTGAGGTCACTCCTTCCTGGCTGGCAGACTTTACCTTAGTGAGGTGTGACCTCAGTTGTGAGTTGATGCCTGCTTGGAGTCTCCTCCCCTCGGTAATGAGGGCCCTCTGGCCTCAGGCCCTAACTCCTGGGCTCCCAAATTTTCTGATGTGTGCCCTGTGGTGCGAGTAAACTGTTGCCAGATTCCCAACCACATGGGAATGTGGGCCTTCAGCTCTGAGGTCCCAACGACTGTGTTGCTCACAGTTTCATGATGAGGGCCCTCTGTGGTGTGTTCACTCAGGCCTGGATCCCATAACCTCGCTGCTCCTGGCCGCCTGCTTGGAGGTTCCAACTGCTGGATTCCTCACCGTTTTTATTCTATAAGCCCTCAGTTGTGAGTCACCTCCGGCATGCCTCACTCCTAGCTCCCTCGTGATGTGTGTCCCCTTGTTTGAGCCCACATATGTTGGATTCCTCACCTTTCGTGGATGTCGCTCCACTGGTGAGAGGACACTCCTGCCTGGTTCCCATCCCCTTGGTGATGTGAGCCCTCTGGTGCGAGTCTGATGCTGGTTGTGTTCCTCACACTTCTGTGAGGTGGGCCCACTTCTATGAGGTAATTCCTGCCTGGCTGGCACAAGTCGCCTTGGCGACTTTGGCCCTCTGGTAAGATTTGGAGCCTGCTGGAAGCCTCCTCTCCACAGTGATGACGGCCCTGTGGCCTCAGGCCCTAACTGCTGGGCTCCCCACATTTTCTGATGTGCGCCCACTAGTGCGAGGAGACTCCTGCCAGGTTCCAGTCCCCATGGGGAGGTGGGCCTTCTGCTCTGAGGTCTCAACAGCTGGCTTGCTCACAGTTTCATGATGTGGGCTCTCTGCTGTGAGTGCAATTCCAGTCTATCCTCTGAAATCGTTTTCCTGAAATTCTGCCCCGCTTTCAAGTCTACTTCGCAAACTCACTTCAATATATTTTTGAACGATAGCTGTCATTTATAACTCTGCAGGTTGCTGAATTACAGTGCCACTGAGCTCCTTTCTTCAACTAGCTTTCTTGTTGCATCACAAGCCCTGAGTGAATTTTTTAAGAATTGCTCTCTATTTCACTGTCATTGTGTTTTGTTTTCGAAATTTATTTTGATAATGGGATTTATCGGATTTTCACTGCTGCGCTTATACCGCTGTACACACTCTTGATTCTCTTATGGAGACATATAAATCCATCGGTTTTAAGATTCTTACTAGTCAGGTATATTGCTAGGCATTGAATATGCGGTGTTGAGTCCATTTCGTTGAGCAAGGAGTAGGTCTAGTCTATTACATATTAGGCTTATGGAACGGTATCTGTGCTTATTTCAATCTCTGGTTTTATGCAGCACCCCAACTCACCTTTCCCCATAAGCAAGCACAAGTTAGTTTTCTAAATTTGAGACCCTGTTCTCTTTTGTATTTCAGTTCATGTGTAGTCAAGTTTACATCTCGTGTATTAGTGATATCTTATGATGTTTCTTTTTCTGTGTGACTTATTTCACGTAGAATCAACTTACCTGAATCCACTCACTCTGCCGCTACGGGCCTGATGACATAGATTTCATTGCTGAGATATATTCCATTGTATGTAATTACCACAAATTCTTTATCCATTTTTCGCTTTCTGGGATATTTAACTTGTACCGTAGACGAGGTTCTTGTAAACAGAGCCGTCCCAAACTTTAGGGTGGCTGTGTGTTTTTTATTTTAATTTCCCTAAGCTATAGGACCATAAGTAGAAGTGCCATAGGCTGTGTTGCTTTGTTTCTTACGTGTTTCACGAAACACCATACACCTCTCCAGAGTGGCTGTTGACAATTTACATTCCACATTTCAGCATAACAAGTCTCCCTGTTCCTCATGGCCTGTCCTGACTTTCTGGATTTTACACTTTTTTCAGATGGCCCGTTTGACCGGGGGGCAGTTAGACTTTATTGTAGTGCAGATTTCCTTTACAGGTTTGCTTGGTTGGCCAAAAAGTGTGTATGCGTTTTTTCCTGAATATATTCAGGAAAAAACGCATACGCCCTTTTTGGCCAAGTGCATTATTGTCGAAGTTCTGCCTCTTTTCCTATGCTTTTAGTGCAATTCCTGTCTACCCCTGAATTCGTTTTCATTAAATTCTGCCCCGCTTTCAAGTCCTCTTCACAGGCTTACTTCAATATATTTTTGGACGATAGCTGTCATTTATAACTTTGCAGGTTTGTGAATTACAGTGCCTCTGAGCTCCTTTCTTCAACTCGCTTTCTTGTGATCTGGGCACAAAACCGCAGGATTGCTTCAGGCGCTAATCCGTTTCCGGCAGGCATGCTGAGGCTTTGGTTAATTCCTCTTCCTGGTGGGAAATGAACGTTACATTTGCCCGTGCAGACACCTACAGCTAGTCTCTCATTGGTTCTCCCTATTCCTGTTCATCTTGCACAGAATTTTCAAACTGTGCCAAACAGGAGGTTAAAGGCACTGACTCTCCAAGTGGGGAGAGTGTTTGTAAAGCGTCTCGAATGGTTAACTTGAATACCAGGGGAAGGAAACTGAGATGCATTTTAAAACGTTTCCCAATAACACAGTGTACCATACTCTGCGTTTCCCATGCATGTCTTAACTGAAGGAAGAATCCCTTGAACCTGGAGAGTTGGGACCCATGGAATGGGTACCATGCAGTATGACTTCAAATGGTCTGCATTTGCTCATCGAACCTCACCAATGCTATCAGCCAAAACAGTCCAACCTAATGTCTCACCCAGGTCATGGTGTAGATGTGGTATATCCAGGTTGCATCACCAGACCGGAGTGAATTATTTAAGAATTGCTCTCTATTTCACTGTCATTGTGTTTTGTTTTTGAAATTTATTTTGATAATGGGATTTATCTGATTTCCACTGCTGCGTTTATGCCCCTGTACACTCGCTTGATTCTCTTACAGAGACAGAAAAATCCATGGGTTTTAAGATTCTTACTAGTCAGGTAT